>NW_027508733.1:5060000-5335000 GCF_051911475.1 Siphateles boraxobius | reverse complement strand
TTTTCAAAGTGTGTCCTCCATATGTTCCCGTTTTGAATGGCCAATTCTTACTGGTGTGGTCTATAGAGTGTGTTCCAATTGTTCCAAAAGTTACTGGTATTTATTGACTCCTCCATTGCTTGAAATAGTTGTTCTGTGTGTTCTTCCTTTTTTACTCTTTTAGTTTGTTTTTACAGTCTAAGGGTTTCGTGATATTGATTGCGGAGTTCTTCATTGTCAGGATCTCTGTGTTTTTGATTTGAAAGATTTCGTACCGTTGTTCGGATATTTTTGCACTCACTGTCAAACCACATTTCTTTGGTGTTTTTTGGTTTCCTTTTTGATGATTTATTTTTCAAATTGCACATGGATGCTGATTGGTTGAATATTTTGATAATGTCACTAAGTGCCAGATTTATGCCTAATTTATTTTGTGAATATGTGTTCATTATGAATTTGTCCAATAATAATTTGATCGTTTGACTTTCTATTGCATTTTGGTAATTTTCTGTGCTGTTATTTGTCCACTTGTAGGGTGGTTGCAGCCTCAGTAAATGAGAGGGCTGTCTGTGCGATTCATTGCTATGAGTTTGTCTTAAATACAGTGTAATTTTACAGTGGTCTGACAGAGGTGTTTGAGGACTGACTGTGAATGCCCTGAGATGCACTGGGTCAATGTCTGTGATGAAGTAATCTACAGTACTGTTACCCAGGAAAGAATTAAAGGTGTAACAACCAAAAGAGTCTCCCCGTATACGACCGTTCACTATATACAGGCCCAGTGATCGACAGAGCTCTAGGAGGCTTTTCCCACTCCTGTTTGTGTATTTGTCATAATTGTTTCTGAGGTGGTATGAGGGCAGAGAGTGGCTGGTGTTTGATATATTTGTCTCCCTGTGTATTGACAAAGTCTGGTTCATTTCCAGTTCTGGCATTTAGATCGCCACACATTAACACATTCCCTTTTGTCTGGAAATGGCTGATCTCATCCTACAGGATGGAAAAGGTTTCTTCATTATAATAGGGAGACTCAGCTGGGGGAAGGTATATTGCACACAAGAATATGTGACGGTCTGTGGAGACGATGTCTTTGTGGATATTTAACCAGATGTTATTTTTTCCGATTTCTATAGCTGTGATTGAGTCTATGAGGTGTGCTCTATATATCATATCAGCATTCCCCCTAATTCCATGCCCTGAGTCACCCCTCTTAGTATCGTTGATGGTAAAACTATTTCCCTAAATCCAATTGGGCAGCCAGTGGACAAATCTCTTACATTCCATGTTTCCTGTAGTATTATAATGTCAGAATTCAGAATTTCTTTTTTTAAAGTCCGAATGTTGCCAAAAACAGAGGACCTCAGTCCTTGAATATTCCAACATGTGACTTTCAGGGAATATGAGCTCATTAAATAATCATATTTGTTATTTCAAAACAAGACAGACATCAGTATATTGAATTGACAAATCAAGAAGAATATTATATAAAATATTATGATCCAAGAAATTAAGTTAAATGTATAAATTAGGTAAAATAAATATTAAAAAGATATCATATTCATATTATATATAGGCTATATATACATATACATACCCACACACACACATACTATACACACACACACACACACACATATATATATATATATATAATTTTTTTTTTAAATACAATTTTTTTTTAAATAATGAGGTTTCTAAATATCTGATAAAATGAGTATAAAATAAAAATAAACACATACCCATGCATACTTTTTTTTTTCAAGAATAATAAATGTTTCTAAGAATCTGATTTTAAAATAAGTAGAAATAAAACACACTCGCACATACACACATACACACTCATACATTCATTTTCTTTACTCACTTTTTCTCTTTTTTTTTTTTTTGTGAGTCACTAACCCATGAGGTGTGAGCACAGCAGAGTCAGCATGTGCTGGATGTTTGTGAGGTCTCTGGATGGAGATGATGCCGGCTGGCTGGGGACTGTGCTGGGGCTGCAGTGGGTCAGTGATCGGCTGGCTGCTTCAGCGTAGCTCCGGCTTTCCGGCTGCTGCTCCTGCTGATGTTCATGTGGATGAGAAGGCGGGGGGGCTGCAGGCCTGGTCATGCAGTGTGTTCCAGGGGGGAACACAGAGCCTGTTGTGGGGTTCCTCCGGTCAGGGCTGAAGTGGTGGAGGGGGTGGTGTTTTGAGGGGTGTCCCTGCAGTGGCTCTATGGGGTGTCCATGAGGTCGCTGCAGTACGCTGGAGCTGCGGTTGAGTGCAATGTCCTTCAGGGTTTTGGCAAAGATGGGGACTGCCCTTCTGTGGAGGTGGACATGGTCGTACAGGCTGCTGAGATTCAGTGTGGGGTGCTGAGCCAGGTGTACGTTGGGCTTTAGGGCACAGTCTCTGGATACTCTAGCATTTATATGCCTGATGGTGTCTGGGTGGAAGTCCGAGCGCAGTAGTAGGGTGGAGAGGATGATTTTGGAGTTGGGGAAGTTGGAGGATGCCTTCTCTGTCACATTTATGAGAGCTGTAGCTACTCTCTCTCGCTGGGCTCTGAGGTCGTTGGTGCCGGTGTGGATGATGATGTGGCTAGGGGAACCCAGCTGCTCTTCACACAACAGCTCCAGGGCCTTCTGTGTGTTTGGGCACCATACTTTTTTGACGTTTTTTCTTGGAAACAGTCTCTTTTAATCGATAAACTTGCCATTGGAGTCCATGAGGAGTATAATCTGAGGCTGTGATTGGCTGTAGGAGTCAGATGCAGGAGGGCTGCTGGGCCGGGTCTCTGTGCTCGCTGGAGAAGGAGTCTCCTCTGAGCTCTGCTGTTCTCCTCTCGGTGTCGGCTGCTTCTCCACGGCTGACAGGTGTATTATGTGGGACTCTCTGTCCTCTCTCAGCTTTCTCAACTCTTCCCTCATTACAGACAGCTGATTGCTGTACTCCTCTTCCTGTTTTTTCATTTCTTGAGTTTCTTTCTTAACCCTTTGACGCGTACGATCACACCGGTGTGATCAGTCTTGGCTGGTCCCTGGAGCGTACGATCACACCGGTGTGATCAGTCTTGGCTGGTCCCTGGAGCGTACGATCACACCGGTGTGATCAGTCTTGGCTGGTCCCTGGAGCGTACGATCACACCGGTGTGATCAGTCTTGGCTGGTCCCTGGAGCGTACGATCACACCGGTGTGATCAGTCTTGGCTGGTCCCTGGAGCGTACGATCACACCGGTGTGATCAGTCTTGGCTGGTCCCTGGAGCGTACGATCACACCGGTGTGATCAGTCTTGGCTGGTCCCTGGAGCGTACGATCACACCGGTGTGATTGGAACGTTCAGTGAATCACGTGATCAACTGTTAAATTCAAAATTTCAAACTTTTGCTTTTACTGCTTTCCCGCTTTGACTGGCACTGAGCCAGACGTGCACAGCTCTCATCATTATCACAACTGTTCAGTGTATTTTAATGTTTATTTTAGGTTTCATTCACTTTAAATTACATCACACAATAACAAATATATAGTTTATTATTGCACACTAATATTTATAACAACAAAATAACCTTTTAAACATGATGTAATTAATATTTTTTCGAGTAAAACACACCTTGTAGAGAAAACGGCCTTTTCACACAGCAAGCGTCAGCGACGTGTGAGCAGCGCATATTTTTTCCGGCGTGCGTGCATGTTAATCAATGAGTGGATTCACACCAGGAGCAGGAGCAGCGCGTGAGATGCAGTGAAGCGGGGGTTACTGTCATATATTTCGGGAGACATGGATGATCTTCCATGTTGTAAATCCAGCAGGCTCTGAGTCCAACTCTCCATCAGTGTTGTAAACAAATAATGGCGGCGCCCATAGCCCGTATATCTTACCGATCAACTAACATGATCTTTTTTTTCTCTAAGTATTAAAACCACATTAGGAGTTCCCTTACATATATTTAACGATGTTAATAATTACAAGTTTGTAAATATTTTGTATAATAAATTAAAAAAGATTTGAACTGTCATGCATTGCGAGTCTTTTTTTCCCGCTGACAAATGATGTAGAGCTGACGTCACCGTTACCTCACACTCGCCTTTGTTCTAATTTAAAGACACAACTTAAATCAAGCTCACCAACTTCAGAGAAAATGACAGAACATTTATATAAAAGACGACAACTGACAAATGAGGAAATTGAGGACATTTTTTTTTAATTCTGATGAGGAGATTTTTGACAGCGAGGCAGAGAGTGACAGCGATGAAGATCTTCCCCCAAACCTTGAAGCTCTTGACAACATTGCAGATGAAGAGACGACACCAGTCCCAAATGAGGCAGAACTCATTATTATGGAAGGCAACCAACCTTTTTAATCCTCCTGGGCCAGGCAATTTTGACAACCAGCTGTGTGGTGTGCAAAATCCACCAGAATCACCCAGTGAGGTCAATTGTTTTAAATTGTTCCTCACAGAAGATGTCATGGGAGAAATTGTGGAGGAAACAAACCGCTATGCCTCTGACTTGCAAGAAAGGGAAATTAAAGGAAAGCTGGTTAAATGGGTTCCAACAAATATCCCTGAAATGTACACATTTTTAGTGGCAGTTCTCTTAATGGGGGTGATAAAAAAACCATCACTTCTTGATTACTGGAGCACAGACCCCATGCTCTTGACCCCATTTTTTGGGTCTTTGTTCTCACAGGATCGCTTCCTTCTGCTCCTCCGCTGTCTTCACTTCGCAAACAATGCGACAGCAGTTTCCAATGACCCGCTGAAAAAAATCAGACACATATTTACTGCTCTTACCTCCTCCTTTCGTCGCATTTTTGTGCCATACAGGGATCTGTGTGTGGATGAGTCTCTGATGAAGTGGAAAGGCAGGCTGGCATTTCGTCAGTTCATTCCATCTAAACGGCACAGATTTGGGGTCAAGTTTTTTGTTTTGTGTGATGTGCTCACTGGTTATGTGGAGGACATGATAATTTACACCGGATCTACCACTGACATCCAACATTACCCAGGACTTGGGATTTCTGGGTCCGTTGTGATGATACTTCTAGCACCTTACCTAAAAAAATGTCATGTTCTTTATGTGGACAACTGGTACAGTAGTCCCACACTTTTCCAGCACCTCTTGTCACTTGGCACTGGAGCTTGTGGGACTGTGCGCGCAAACAGGAAAGGGATGCCAAAGTTCACCTGTAAGATGAAAAAAGTGAGGTGGAATTCAAAGAGAATGGGTCACAGATGGCAGTAAAATGGCACGACAAGAGGGATGTTCATGTCCTTACTACAGTCCACCCAACTGGAATGGCAGCCACAGGGAAGCTTGATCACATCACTGGGCATCCAAGGATCACAAGCCAGTCTGTGTGCTGGAGTATAACGAAAAGATGGGGGCAGTTGACAAAGCTGATATGATGACTGGTTTCCATGAATGCACCAGAAAGTCTACCAAGTGGTACAAGAAGATATTTTTGCATGTACTTGACACTGTTTTACTCAACAGCCACATCGTCTACCGGCAAATTACTGGTGAGAAATGGATACAAATCATCTAATAATAAATATAAACAAGATAAAAAGTGATAACATTTTTAATGTAATCTAAAGTGTTAACAAATTCACAATAATAAACAGACCACACTGTCACATACTATTCTATTCTCCTCACTCCCTCCCTATTGATGTGCTCTACTATGAGTAGGAAAGGAAATCACCTCCCTACAATTCAGGACGAACCTGATGAGAGGGCTGCTGGAGGAGTACAGCACATTGCGCGGTCCAACCAAAGGAGGGTGTCCTGCCTTAGACACTCCTCTGCGCCTTACAGCCAGGCATTTCCCATCTGAAGTCCCTCAGACCACTTCCCAGGGCTGCAAGACCAGGCGGCACTGCAAGGTCTGCCTCTCCAGCACACGCAAGGGCAAGCAGAGGCGCCTCACCAAGCACATGTGTGTGCCATGCAACACTCTCTTGTGTGCTGTCCCATGTTTTGAGGAGTACCACACACTGAAGCATTATTAAGCCTGTAAAAAGTCAGAGTATATTAATAAATTTATGATGATACTATTTTAATTATTATTTATTGTAATTATATTATTAAGTATAAAGGTATGTATAATAGTTTGTTTTAAACAAAAACATTTATCAAAAGTCAGAGTATATTTATAGAATTTTTGTTTGTTTGTTTATGATACTATTTTGATATTCATTGTAAATATATTTGTTATCTGTTTTGTAATTATATTAGTAAGTATAAACGTATTGTGTTAAAAAAAACATTTAACTTACATTAAAATAGATTTAATAAATCATACATGAAATGTGTACATTTTGTGATTTCTTTTTAACAAATGTCATACGTTTGAATTCTATGAATAATGCTAAACTTATACTATACATATATCTCACTAGCAAGGCAGAGAAAAGCTACATGGTATGACATCATTAAAGGGATAGTTCACTTTAAAATGAAAATTCTGTCATCATATACTCACCCTCAATTTGGTTCAAACCAGGCCCGGCTCCACGGGGGGGCCACGGTGGGCCTGGCCCACCCAATCAGAAGCTCCACCCTGGCCCCACACCACATAACAGCCAATCACAAAATTGGTGCGATATTCAATTCAGCTCGAGATACGTTATTTTCTATTTTCTACCCAACCCCCTCCTTTTTTTCCCTCCGAGACAGACTTAGCTCATTCACTTCGCAACCTTTGAGGTAAACGGACGTGCTGAATTATGAAGCAATATAACGACAGTAACAGCCAATGAACTTTATTAGAAGAACTATTACAATTAGTGAACTTGATTACCACACTCTAGTAGCCTAATAAAACATAAAATGCACAGATTTCTTGTTCCGAAAGGACAAAAGAAAACTACTTCAGGTCTCCAGGACACAGCTACCTCCTCATCCATTTGCGGCAATGAGGTCGAAGAAATGGATGAGTCGAGTTCATCAGCAGCTTCTGTTGGTGTCAAAAGCACAAATACACCCACTCAAAGATGCAGCAATTCTGTCCCAAATGATTTAAACAGGGAAAATCCTTACCAGCCGGTTCTGAAATCGTACCCCCGAACTCTTTTTGGAGGGAGAGAGAGATGCTTTTCGGCCGCTTGGTATCAGTCACGGCCGTGGCTTGAATATTCTGTAGATCGCGATGCATGCTTTTGTTTTCCGTGTCGAGTGTTCGGTGTTGCTTTCTCTGAAAATGACACGTTCGTTTCGACAGGTTTTCGAAACTGGAAAGCAGCATTAGAACGTGACCGCGGTCTTCAAAAACATGCGTGCAGTCAAGCTCATTTACAAGCCTCTACCTCATGGACAGAGTTTTGCCGCCGACAAGTGTCGGGGGAAACCGTAGCATGTTTGCTCGGCCCACAACAGATAGAAAAGAATCGCTATTACATAAAAAGCATGGCAGGTGTTGTGAAGTTTTTAGCAGTCAATGAGCTTCCACTACGCGGGGATTGTGAAACATGTGACAGTGAAGAAGATTGCATAGCTGCGGGGCTTTTTGCCAAGTTGTTTAAATACACGTTGGAAAAAGATAAATACCTCGCTGACATTACATCAGGTATCCCACAAAATGCAAAGTACACTTCCAAAACCATCCAGAATGAAGTGATTGAAATTTTGGCATCCATGGTTCTGAAAAAAATAAAACAGAAATATGACACTGCTGATTTAGCTGCATTCTGTTTAAAAAGTGATGGCACAAGGGATCGGTGCAACACGGAAAATTTGTCCGTTATAATTCGTTTTGTGTGCAATGGTGTGCCAGAGGAACATCTCATTGGCTTGTTAGAACTCCAGCAGCTTGATGCAGATTACATCACTACTGAAATATTACAACACTTGTCTGAAACAGGATACAGTGCTGATAATATAATGAGCCAGTGTTATGATGGAGCATCAGTGATGAGCGGGGTGCGAGGTGGTGTTCAGGCTTTATTACAACAAAGGTTGGGCAGGCATATCCCCTACATCCACTGCTATAATCACCAGCTTCACCTCACTGTCATGCATGCGATTCAAAGTGAACCTTGTGCCAAAAGATTCTTTGACTTGTCAGGCTCCCTGCACTCTTTTTTCAGGCATCATTTTGTCTCTCAGAGATACAGTTGCCCGTATCTCAAGAGGCTGTTGGAAATCCGCTGGACAAGTCATTATGAAGTCACAAAATGTGTTGTGGATAATGAGGAAGTAATTCTTAACATTCTTTTTAAGGTTTCCAATGATGACAATGCATCAGTTGACCTTGCAAAAGAAGCCTCTGGGCTTCTCTCTCAGCTGAAGCGACGCCATTTTTTTAAAATTGGCAAATTTCTGATACATCTTCTCGCCATTTTAAAACCAGCAAATGGCATCCTACAATCTCACCATGTTGATTTGTGCAGTGCAGCTGAAGTTGTGCAGGGATGTCTTGGTGCACTGAAAAATCTCAGAGAAAATGAAAGTGAATTTCAGCAGTACTGCGCTGACATGTCTACTGTTGAGCCCTCACCAAAACGTCAACGGACTGTGAATCCCTCCTATGGTGACTCTGTCATTTTTTCACCTTTAGGGCAAGAAGGGCAGTCAGGTTCTGAATGTGCCACTGCAGCTCTGAGACGACAGATGTTGAACATACTAGATACAGCTGTATCAGAGATAGAAAACAGGTTTTCCACGAAGAATTTGCAGCTGATGCACGCCCTCTCAGGTTTAATGCCAAAATCTAACAAATTTCTTGACATCCAGTTGCTTGAGCCTCTCTGTAGTCTTGCAGGGGTTGCAAAAAATGAACTCCAGAATGAAATTCTTGTTGCCAGACCAATGCTGTCCAAAAAACTTCCATCTGATGCTGAATGTTCTGCTGTTTGCAAACTCTTGCAGGAATACAAAGATGCATTTGCAGGTCTTCATAAATTGTATGTATCTGCTATGGTCATGGGTGTCTCTACTGCTTCATGTGAGAGCTCATTCTCTACTCTGGCAAGAATTTTGACACCATTCCGCCGAACAATGCTTCATGAGAGGAAAAAAAACCTTGTGCTTTTAGCTCATGAAAAAGCAATAACACATGAGCTGGACATGGATGAGTTTGTAACAGAATTCTCTAAAATGAGTAGAAAGCTAATGCTGTAAATATTATAGTTATATGAGTAGACCTTTTTCAAGACCTGCCCTGTTTTCCTCAAATCTAAAGTTACTAAACTAATACAAGATCTGTTGTGTGGTTAAAAAAAAAAAAAAAAGATTCTAAATATAGGCCTACATAAGATTGTAAAAATAAAAATGTAAATAATAACAATGGCCAAAAATCTGACGTGAGGATAATTCTTAAGAAAAACTGATTTTCAGATCAAATTTCTATTTTTAGTTTGTCACAAGTTTGTTTTAGTTGATGTAAATAGTTATTTTAAAATACCTGCCCTTTTTTTTAAAATCAAATCTAGTTATTTAATTGATACAAGATCTATTAAGGGGTCAAAACAATATTACAAATGCAAAAAAAAAAGAATGTAAAAATAAACATGTTAAATAGCCTATGTTTATATATATAAAGTTACTAAATAGTTCCAAAAAAAAAATATTACAAATGAAGAACATGTTAACATTTTTAGTTAGTAATAACAAGTTTGTTTTAGTTGATGTAAATAGTTATTTTAAAATACCTGCCCTTTTTTTAAATCAAATCTATAGTTACTTAATTGATACAAGATCTATTAAGGGGTCAAAAAATATTACAACTGCAAGAAGAGAGACTGTAAAAATAAACATGTTAAATATGTTTATATATATATATATATATATATATATATATATATATATATATATATATAAAGTTACTAAATAGTTCCAAAATATATACAAAAAAATATTAAAAATGAAGAACATGTTAACATTTTTAGTTAGTAACAAGTTTGTTTTAGTTGATGTAAATAGTTATTTTAAAAGATCTGCTCCTTTTTATCAAATCTATAGTTACTTAATTGATACAAGATCTGTTAAGAGGTCAAAAAAATTACAAATGCAAAAAGAGAGAATGTAAAAATAAACACGTTAAACATGTTTATCTATATATATATATATATATAAAGTTACTAAATAGTTCCAAAATATGTTAAATAGTCGTCCCGTATACCCCCCCCCTCCCTCCCCCTCCTCCTCCTTCTGACCGGCCCACCTGGAATATCACTTGGCCCACCTTTCATCTCATATCTGGAGCCGGGCCTGGTTCAAACCTGTATGAATTTCTTTCTTGAAACACAAAAGAAGATATTTTGAAGAATGTCAGTGACCAGACAGTTAACTGGAGCCATTGACTTCCATAGTATATATTTTTTCCTACTATGGAAGTCAATGGCTCCAGTTATCGGTCTGGTTACTGACATTCTTCAAAATATCTTCTTTTGTGTTCAGCAGAAGAAATAAATTCATACAGGTTTGAAACAAATTGAGGGTGAGTATATGATGACATAAACAAAACAATATTAACCATAGTCGGTACACGCTAACAAATTATTTGAGAGGTTTTGAATAAAAAATAAAGCGAAACATTCAAACTACTCACCTGCAGACGGTTATCCATCGTGTGCGCCATTGTGACTGCGAAATGTCACGTGACAAGGTTCATGCGTCTCCATGGAAATTAGAACGCGATTGATTGCAAAATAACGGTCGCAGAAAAAAACTCACGCCAGGCTGCAAGTCTGACTATTTTAGAACGTAAGTGCGAAAGGGTTAAGCATTTCGATTTCTTTCCTGTAATCAGGGGCGGATTGGCCATCGGGAATACCGGGAACACCGGAAACAATCCCGAACGGCCGGTCCATTTCAGGCCGAAGACCGGCCGGTGGTCTAATGGTGCGTTCACACCGGACGCGAATAGCGCGTCAGGCGCGAGTGATTTCAATGTTAAGTCAATGCAAAGACGCGTTACGCGCGTAAAAAATTCCTGCGGCGCGAATGAGGCGTAGAGCGCGGCGCGGTAGACGCGAATTCGCCTCATTCGCGCGTCAAGTTCGCGCGAATGGCGCGAAAGTTTTTTTTTTTTTTTTTTTTTTAATGATACGCGACCGGCCTAACCGGCCGCTTAGTAGTGCCTGCAGCGGAACGCTGTGTGTGTGTGTGTGTGTGTGTGTGTGTGTGTGTGTGTGTGTTTGCACACACACACACACACACACACAGCGAGCGGCCCCTCTTAACTTGGACTGATCCTCGTTTTTCCTGACATCCGATTGGCTCTAACTAGGCGCCGATCAAAGGAGTTTACTTTTGCTCATGTTTAGCGGGTTTGTGTGAATGCAATGCAACAGAGACGGACGGTAAAAATGGCGAAAAGAAGGAGAGATTACTGTCTATGGAAAGAAGAGAAAGAAATGGGTGGGGCCGAAAAAATAAGAATTAAAAAGAAAAGATAATTGGCACAAGAGGCAGTTAAATGCACCAAATTAACAGACCTTTTCCGTAGTGGAAAGAGTGCTGTGGCAGCCGGAGGTGCAGATGATGAACCCAGCAGCATGGACAGGACAGGTGCACGATTAGGGATATATTAGTGATTTATTATACACTGAAATTGTTTATATTTGCATTTAAATATAGGCATTTATTACATGGCTTGGTAGAATTCCAATGTAGCATGCGGTGTTATGTAAGGGTTAATGCCCGACGAGGTGTCCATTGTCAGGTTTTAATGGACGACGGCGAGGTGTGAACCGGCCGACGCGCAGCGGAGGACGGTTGCCTCCGCCGAAGTCCATTAAAACCTGACAATGGACACCTCGGAGGGCATTAACCCGCTTATACCATGGTCACTTGTCAAATAAAACATGTTTAAAACATTAATTTATATTTGAATTAGGCTAAATATAGTTTTTTACAAATAATAAATAATAACTTGCCTGACGGTTTATTTAGCAACCGGAGATATTTATAGTCCGCTCAGCTTGTAGAACCCTTCAGGTTCAAAAATGCATTTTTTTTCATGAAACACAAAGGTAGGCATAGTTATTTGTTTATTACACATAAAACAATTAATCAAAATACAAAAACAGAGCAGCAGCGGTGTAATTTTCAAAGCTGGAGTCCATTTGTTTTTGAACAATAAAGTCTCTGAGTGTATTTACTGCCCATTTCGAATTTTTTTTCATGTTGATCTCATCTTTTTCGTCTTCTATTTGATTCAATTCTCCCGGTGTTATCTCTTTGTGTCGTTTCTCCGTTTTATTTAAAATTTTTCTTTCTTCAGCAGCATCCCAGTCGTCAAAGTTGTCATATTCTCCATAAATGTTAAAAGAAATAACGAAGTCGCTCATTGTTGTATTAGTAGGCTATGTAATATCTAACTAACGTTAGATGTTTGTTTTGATAGAGCAAATTGTTAACGGATACTTTGACTGCATGTTGCTATGGTTACTCACAGTTGTTGTAGGCAGCGCATTTATTTATTAATTTCGAATGGTAAACAGGCAGTTTCACCAGAACTACTTTACTAGGTGTCCTCTATCACTTTTTAACGGACACCCTGCAGCCAATCAGAATCGAGTATTCACCCAGACCATGGTATAATTCTTGATAACAGACCGCTGTTAAGTATAACACACCGTTGCCATGAAACACATTTTGGTTTTGGCTCAATTATTAAAAAAATAATTAAGTTAGATTCATCTTTCTTTTTACACAAGCAACAGACACATCTCTGCTACAAATGAACACTTAAAGTTTTTTTCTAGGACCTACCATTTTCGTACAGTTGCACTGAAAGTGACAGAAATCTAAATGTTACAACTTACCCCATATGCGGGGTTAATTGTAACAGACAGAGGGGTTAGTTGTAACACTTGTGTGAAACACACATCATTCAGTACTATTGTATCTGTATATTTTGATATTGTTTGTGCATCTGTATAGATAGATATCCATACGTCCATCTCTAATCCAATCATCATTCTGTTATGGATCAATATCATGGATAGAGATATAGGAAAGGGCTGCACAGTTTTGCAATAAATAAATAAATAAAATCATCAAATATTGTAATTGCAATTGAATTACATTTGTGTGTGGCAGCTGCATGTAAAATTATTATTTTTAATAATAATAACAGTAAAAATAATAAAAACGAGCTTAAAATAAAATTTTAAATGGTTTATTGCATTAAAAACAGGCTAAACAAGTGATCAATGCATAGTAAACTAAAAAAAAAAAAATAATTCCAACATTGTTTGTGGAAGTCCAACAAAGTTAAATATATAAATAAATACTCAAACCTGAAACGTTGTGTGGCTCCCGTTTTCATTTGATTATCATTGTACACTTGGCGGCTTAGTTGTAACACTGTGCTACAACTAACCCCGCTGTGTAAAAAATATTTTAAGCCTAGCTAACAGTTGCTAGGAGTTGCTGACATGTTTCAAAACGGTGCTATGTTTTAGCCAACAAGACAGTGATTAATGTCAGATAAAGTTAGATTCGGGGAGGTACACACCACACTCAGAAACCGAAAAAAAACTATGATGAAAAAATGTAATTGCATAGTGTCAAAACACTCTTTGTCCAGTATCTTCACGAAATCTTATCAAAACTTTCCACAAATTCGCGGGAGAGCGTCTTCTGGCAGCAGGAGAAAAAGAGCGGAAACACACCCCGCTTGATCCTGACTAACTATGTAAAAGGTCCGCGTTACATTTAACCCCGCGTTAGGTTGTGCCCCGCGCTCCCCTATTTTCTTTAGCGGAAGCAATACAATCGTTTTTAAATCAATACACTGCTTTTTAAATCAATATTTTGTGTGAAATTTTTGATTTATTTGGTAGGTAGACATGTAATAAGCGGGATGATGTATAGTGAGGCAGTTGCTACAGCGAATACAAACGCTATAACAACCGCCTCACTATACATTATCCCTTACATATATTATATATAGATATATTATAAACAGCAGTTTGTCGTCACACACAGACAACATCCTTCTATAAGCAAGGAATCTCTGTATGTCTGTATATGTATATTAGCTGTTAAGGTCAGTGTTGGAGAGGGACAGGTTGATGATGACCCCTGCAGTCATATTGATGAGAAGGGGGAGGAAGGAAAACTCCAAGAGAAAGAAGAGCTGGAGGATGAGGAGAATGGAACCAGCACAAAAACAAGGACAGGTACAGGGGCAGAGTGCAGGGCTGGGTACTAGGCAATCATATTATGCATAGGTAGAAAATGTATTATTCTTATTATTATTCTCATATTTATTACTGATGTTCTTCTCATGTTCTTCTCAGCTGTACAATCAGTAAGCAGAGGCAGGGAGAGTTGAAAGTGAGGACACACACACAAATCTCTATTTTATGGGACTGCATTGTAGTTTTTGAGTATCTGAGTGGGTATTTGGTAGTATTTGTAACTATTTTATCACTCTGACTGACTGTACACATGACATGCTGGTTGTTAGCAGTATACTGTGACTTATGTGTTCGAGATTAGATGGACTAGTCCTCTCCCTGGTCCAACTAGTCCTCTCCCTCGACCATCTAGTCCTCTCCCTCGACCATCTAGTCCTCTCCCTGGTCCATTTCATCCGTGACAACAGCTCTTACTCTCCTTTGAACAGCACCACGCATTCTTACTCCTCTTCCCCTACCTCTCCTTCTCCCTTGTTCTGGTCCAACTAGTCCTCTCCCTGGTCCAACTAGTCCTCTCCCTTGTCCATCTAGTCCTCTCCCTGGTCCATCTAGTCCTCTCCCTGGTCCATCTAGTCCTCTCCCTGGTCCATCTAGTCCTCTCCCTGGTCCATCTAGTCCTCTCCCTGGTCCATATAGTCCTCTCCCTGGTCCATCTAGTCCTCTCCCTGGTCCAACTAGTCCTCTCCCTGGTCCATATAGTCCTCTCCCTGGTCCATCTAGTCCTCTCCCTGGTCCATCTAGTCCTCTCCCTGGTCCATCTAGTCCTCTCCCTGGTCCAACTAGTCCTCTCCCTGGTCCATCTAGTCCTCTCCCTCGACCATCTAGTCCTCTCCCTGGTCCATATAGTCCTCTCCCTGGTCCATCTAGTCCTCTCCCTGGTCCATCTAGTCCTCTCCCTGGTCCATATAGTCCTCTCCCTGGTCCATCTAGTCCTCTCCCTGGTCCATCTAGTCCTCTCCCTGGTCCATCTAGTCCTCTCCCTGGTCCAACTAGTCCTCTCCCTGGTCCATCTAGTCCTCTCCCTCGACCATCTAGTCCTCTCCCTGGTCCATATAGTCCTCTCCCTGGTCCATCTAGTCCTCTCCCTCGTCTAACTTGTCCTCTCCCTCGACCATCTAGCCCTCTCCCTCGTCTAACTAGTCCTCTCCCTCGTGCAGACATTTTCTTTCTTTTTCTGCTCCTCTGTGTTGTTATGTGTTGCTTTGAACAAAACCAATCCAAAGACGGCCTTTTTATTGTGTATGTTCATGTAATGGAAAGTCTTCAACACCTGGCTATGTCTCTGATTGAGATTGGAATCAGCTATTTCTTACTCTAATTATCAGTAATTTAAAAATGCTTATCAGCTGTTTGAATATATTTTTTAAATATTTGTTTCAATAATTTTGAGCTGATATTGTTGCAGAAGTAGATGCTTTATACTGTATCTATGGTTTGGAACAATAGGTCTTAATTTCTGTCATGCTGCGTTTAAGCATTTGTAAAAAAGACTATAAAGATCCATGATTTTGGTATTGGGTATGCTTATATGTAAAGAAAATGTAGGCATTCTAGAAATGTGTTAATTGACTGCATTTTGTGTGAAAACAACATGAATTGTGTTAATGGTATGGTCACAACAGACAGATGTTGTGCTAATTGTGTTTAGAGTTTTGAAAATGTGATTACAGATTGGACAAAAGGTTGTTAGCAATTGAAAAAAACTGTAAAACAACATTTAAAAAGCAAAAAATCAGGAGCTCATTTTCTTGCTGCTGCTGCTGAACGGAATTCTCTCTCTCTCTCTCTCTCTCTCTCTCTCTCACACACACACACACACACACACACACTCTCTCTCTCTCTCTCTCTCTCTCTCTCTCACACACACTCACTCTCTCTCTCTCTCTCTCTCTCTCTCTCACACACACTCACTCTCTCTCTCCCTCTCTCTCTCTCTCTCTCTCTCTCTCTCTCTCTCACACACACACACACACACACACACACTCTCTCTCTCTCTCTCTCTCTCACACACACTCACTCTCTCTCTCTCTCTCTCACACACACAAACACACACACACTCACTCTTTCTCTCTCTCTCTCAATTAAATTTCAATTTCAAATTAGCTTTATTAGCATGACTGTGTAACACAATGTTGCCAAAGCATCAACATATTATATATATAAATAATAAAACAAACAAATAAAATATGTAACATTGCAAATATATAGATAAATAAAAATAATCTATCTTAATAGATAAATAAATACAGAATAAATACAGTGGGTCACTCCAGAGAATTAGCTGTCTCTGGCGTTGTGTATAGCTAGCACATATTTAGCCGCTAGTGTAGCTGTACTATCATCTTCTCCAAGTAAGAAGGACATTTTTTCAGTGTCACACAGTTAAAAGAATGACGGAATCAAGGTTTCAAATCTGGACAGAAAAGTTTCTCTTATACTGGTATATTTGGGACAGAAGAGCAGAAAGTGTTCCTCATCCTCTATGTGCTGTAGATCACAGTGTCTACAGATCCTCTGCTCTCTCTCTCCATGTTTGTCCATGTCTTCCTCTCTCTATCTCTAGATCATGGTCACTTAATCTGTATTTGGAGAGGATTTGTCTTTCTTTAAAATGTTTAATAAATAGATAACTGGCCAATTTAGTGGTTCTATTGAGGGTCGAGTTACATTGGAGTTTATTTTGGAGGTCAAAATGTGCTTTTAGTGACTCATCATGGGTGTCTTTTAGATTTGTGTGTATTTCTTTAACAATAGTTTTGGGGCTGTAGCTGTAGTCAGCGGGGGGTGTAGTCTGATGGAGGAGGTGAAGAGCGAGTGTGTTTAGAGGATGAGGTTCTGCTGAGCTTTCATTGGCGAGGAGGGCTTTATATTGGACTGACTCTGGATCAGACTGATGGAGGTGATGCCAGAACTGAACACATCTCTTCTAGATCTCGATGTTCAGCGGGTACAAGCCTAGCTCAGCCCTGCAGGCGGCAGTGGATGTGTTTCTATGAAACCCTAAAATATAGTGCTGGTCCCCAAATTTCACATCCATATAAAAGAATTGGTTTTATTATTGAATTATATAATTTTATCCAGGTTTTAATGGGTAAGTTTAAGTGGCCACATCGTGATTTTATAGCATAAAGAGCCCTCCGAGCCTTTTCACTCAGTGTTTTGACAGCCAGACCGAAGCGTCCCGAAGCGCTGATGTCGATGCCCAGATAGCTATAGCTCGTGCTGTGCTGCAGGACCTGGCCTTTATACGTGTACTGGTGTTTGTGTTCCTGAGATCTGGCCTTCTTCTGGAACACCATGACTCTGGTTTTGTCCAGATTGACGGTCAGGGCCCAGTCGTGACAATACTGTCTCATTTTCTCTCTCTCTATAAAAGCAAAGCTTTCCTTTAATATGATCTGTCTCGTGTGTTTTCTTTCAGAATCCACTGATAACAGAAATAACCCAGAGGAGGAAAGTGTGAGAAGTATGTATCCAGTGTAACATTAACATTATCATCATTAATAATAAATCAAAATCAACTCTCCTTATTATAGTGTATATATATAAAAGCAAAGATTTTCATTAATATGATCTGTCTCATGTGTTTTCTTTCAGTAATTAACCCAGAGGAGAATGTGCCTTTGAGGAGTGTTCCCTGACTCTGGACGGTGACATTATTAACATTCAAAATCAATAAAAATCAGATTTCTCCTCATGTGAGCCTCTAAACCCCCGTATGAAGGAGATCTAGCTGTGATTGTGATGTTGAGCTGTGCAGAAACAACAGGATAACATACAGATATATTTCATGTACTATGTTCTGCATTCTGATCTTTAGACTAACTTTCATCTTTATTTCATCCTCTAATGTAAATCTAATCAAAATCTCACATTTTATACCTGTTACTCAGTGCATATAATGCATACTGGATAAACCACTTACTGTTTCTGCAATTATTAGCCAAAATATCTGATGAGAAATATCATGACTATATAAGAAGAATGTGTGTGTGCTAAACCAGTATTTCTCTGACTAATGTGTGTTTGTATATAACCAGCATGTTTAATCCTGAGCTTTAGATACTTTAACAGTCTCTTCACTTCTAGAAGTTTCTAGAAACAATTTAATTCAAGAAGTTTCCGGTGTGAGTTTGACTGTTCATCTCTGTGTGAAAACTGATGTGACGCTGTTATTGCAGAAATTATCTGCACATTTATATTACTCGAGTATTATTTTGCCTTACTCTATTTTCTTATATTATAATCTGTCTTTTTTGTAATACATAATTGCACTTATATTTTTATCACTCTAAATTTTGTATTATCTGAAGTGAATCTGCCCATCTGTGTCTCTCAGATCAGATGTGAATGTGAAACTCTGATACTCAAGATTATGTTCACTGTTGTGTGACATTATTGATTTCTGATTGTTCTTTATTTCATTTTATTAGAGAAGCTTCAGCTTGAATATTTTGTATTTGCTGATTTGAGCCGGACGCACAGCGTTCATTTCATGCTGTTACTGAATAAAACAATAAAAATAAACCAAAAAAAAAAGTCTTGAGGCTTTTGTCTGGTTTATGCTCATCCTGATCCTCCAACCCAGTCTCATATAAAAATGTACCCTGACTACGTTGGTCCAAAGTGCAAAACGTAGAGGGGTTACAATAATGGCCCTTGAATTGTATGACTGTTACATTTTTTTTGCTTATTCTTTTCTTATTGTTTTCCGTCCGAGTCACGTGACTTTCAAGATTCCGGCTGTGAGAACAAAAAACATGGCGGACATTTCTTTCATTTTTACTGAAAAAATCAATATTTTGAGTTAGTTTCTGCATAAAAATAAGTTTTGATTACATTTCTATCGAGAAATATGTATTTTATTTTCATAATATTCACTCAGTGAATGTACATAATCACTCGCTTGCTCGTTGTTGCGAATATTTTTCAGATCTCGCCAGAATAATGTGAAACTGAAACGTTTTGGTTGCTATATATATGGACGCTGCTATCGCCATATTTTACTTTATTATTTACCTTTTAGACACAATATCGTCAATATTGTTTGTTTTCCCTTTATTTCGCCGACTAGAATTTCAAAATGAAAGAGTCTCAATGCAACAGACAGCGATGATTTCTTGACTGAAATCCGCGTTTTGAAGGAATCACTTTCTCCTTTCCCGAATGAATCAGCCGTTTGAACGAATCAGTTGAATGAATGAATCCCTCAACTCACTTATTAAGACCGTGTCTTGCCGCCGCCTACTGGCGGTTTTAGTTTCATATTTAAAGTACCCTTTAATCAAAACGTTAAAATTAGAAATCATTTCATGTTTAAATATTGATTTTAAAAAAATATCATAGCTTTATTTATGCAATTGTAAATGGAGTGTAAATATATTAATGCCGCTTCTGTCACCTCATCGATTTCATTTCATTCAGGTAAAACATTTTACAACCAAACAGATTATTACGCGAAGATAGGACTACTACAAAGTATAACATTATCCGTTTTTGGACATATACATTAATTTATAGGCTACATTAAATAAGCTTGGCCACAGTTTATGAAATGAACCCCACCCCGCGGTAATGTGTATTGCGCAGTGGTGTGCAAACTCGACTTGAAAAATGCCTTTGCCTGCCTTAGACACTGTCAGTTAACCAGTTTAAACATGCTTGCAGAAATATACATTTGATTACATTTTGGAGAACAGACAGAAGAAGATCCGTCGAGTGCATTTGATCGTTGTTTGTGTTCAGATGTTCAGTAGCGGTCATGAGCGCGAGCACACGTGAAGAGTTAACTCTTTCTTCTCTGTCAATGGTTCCCTTTACATGCCTTTGAATGCAAAACTCTGCAGAGTCACTTTATTTCGACATTGTCTAATAATCCAAATGTAGTTATAGTTTTCCTTGTGGTTTGTTGTGGTTTTCCTGTCACGAAACCTGAAGACCGAAAAATAAAGCAGCAGGACTAGACGATTCACTTAAGCGGCAGAACACTTGTTCAGACTATTATTGCTCTTTTATTTTGCACTTTTTAAAAAAGGTTCTTTATGTTTAGCCTAATTAATAGTTAATTGTTTTATTTGCAATTTAATATAAATATTAATTTGCTGTTAATAATAAAGAAAACTGCTTTATAATGATTAAAAAAGGTTGTTTAAGTTTAGCATTCATAGTTCATTATTAATATTTACAATTTAATACAAATGTTAATTTGTTTATTTGTTAATAAAGAATACTGCTTTATAATTATTTATTTCCATTGTCATTTACAAGCTATAAGCTATTAAACCTTGGGGGGGGGGGATCGGTTAACCGCCAAACCGCGAGATTTGTTGCTTCTTCACCGCGGTAAGAAAAAATCCCATACCGTCACAGCCCTAGGCACACGTACAGATTAGATGTGTCCATGGTTTATGGCCAACCAACCGCCCGGAGCCAGTCTAGCCCTGGCAGCATCGCGGGGAAACATATTCAACCCACTTGGACTTTTGCACCACGAAAACAAACACTTGTGTCCCATGATTGTCTCTCTCATCTACTACGCAATATCACAGTTTGACATGTCTGTCACTGGAAAGATCCACGTTGTGTCATGAATAATTAAGAGACAGTGTCTTCTCATAGGATATGAAAACTCAGTCTCATTAATAATTATGAGACACCGATGAGTCATCAACGCATTCACAGTGGACACGATGAAGATTTTATTAAGTTTTGTATTAAGTTTTATTTGCAGTCTGTATTATTATTTAATTAATTGGTCAAATGAAATGACAGTGTATGAATATGTAATAATGCAATGTATAAACTGTTAGGCAAGCAGACAAAATTGTAAATTCACACAAAATCACATAAGGCAAATAATGATAATAATTACATTTTAACATATAGGCCTACATTGAAGAACTGTTATGATAAAAAAATCATTAAATTCTAATTAATTATGATAATTTTATTTATAATTAATTATTATTAATACGTTAAAAGGCAGATATTTATGTTATGTTGTTGATAACATTACGTTGTTTCAACGTACAGATCTTGTAAACAATTAAACGTTGATTTAGAAGTGTTTTGTTAACCTTTTTCAACCATTTAGCATTAAACGTTATTTCAACGTCATTATTTGAATCATATTACAACGTTGAAGGTCGGTCATGTGCCGGCTAGGTATATTAATTTATCTTTAGTGAAAGCTGAATGCCAATATGAAAATGTTCCATACTTTATCCAGGCTCTCTAGTCTCTACTGCTTCGCGCGATCTTGACGTTATGACGTATCCCCCTCCCAAAGTCAAACAATATTATTGGTCGAGATTGCCTCAGCCGTATGATTCGTCCAATGATTGTACAACATTCAATTATTTGAATCTGCGCGCCCTTTCTTGATATCTAAAGCACAGAGACTAGAAAAACAATAATGGTGTTTGTTTACACGTTGTGTAATGTTTCAACCATTTTAATGTCTTCAATTACTTCACCCCCAGTTTACCAAAGCTCAAGTTTATGCTACAAGAGCCTTGGTTGAACTCGAGCCCCAAAATAAATTCCTAGTCTTTAACACATTGCTCACCTATTGTAAATTAAAAATATATAGCACCCCATTGTAAAACTTTATTCATGTGGCTGTTTGTTCCCATCAACCGAGAAAATTGTGGAGTGGCCTAATGATTTCACTGCAGTGATGGCCTTGAATTTTGCTGAATATAGATTGACTTTGTGTCTTAATGCTTCAACGTTTTTAAAGTGGATTTACAGCCTTTACTTTTAAATTGAATCACATATTTTCTTCTCAAATAAGCATATGAGATACATGTGTCAATATAGTATATGGTCAGAAAAACACTGTCAGGGCAGCATTTCAAACAGACAAAAAGGACAATGTCACCCTTAAAAGCCAAGCCAATAGAGGACATAATATCAGCACACAAGATTCAAGAGTCCTTTCACACCAACAGGCAGACAGGCATTAGGAGGTTAGTGTCCAGCATTCTTGAGCCTGGTTGTCTTGCGGAAAAACTGTCCCAAAGCATGATGATCCGAGACTTGAGGCTGCAGCACCGTCTTGCCAGACAGCAGCAGCTGGAACAGTGCACGGGGTGGGGTCTGAAAATGTTTCCACTCAATTTTTTCTCTGGCACTGTTACATTCCCTCTTCAGTCTAGGGGAAAAGAGGGACTAACAATAAATGAAAGATTTAAAAATAATAAATGTTAGAAATCTCCTTTTCCTCTATCCCAACTCTATCTGTGTTTCACTTTTATATTTAACAGATTTACACAACACCCTTTGAGTTTTACCTGATCACAAAAGGAAATTAAGAGAGAATGATTAAGTAGTTTTTATTTTCTTGAAAAGAGGCCAACAAAGGCTTGCTCAATATATTTACAAAATAAGCAAGAAACAGTAAACAGATAAACAAGTTTAAATAATAACCAAATCGTCAGGAGAGGGCCAGGCCAAAATAACAAACAAAATGGAGGCTTCCTAAAGTTTAAACCCAATTAAATTTCCTAACAAAAAGAAGATGAAATCAAAGACAATTATCTTACCTCTCTCCCTGACTAACAAAGAATAAACAGGAGAAAAGTTCAGGATACTCCAAACAAATTGGCACCCGTCTCCCTACACGGTTGAACACGGTTAAACTCACACAGTCTAAGAGCTCGTGGTACTCAAACACAGATCACACAGATAAGGTTTAACAACATGTAACACCACAACGTCTGGGATAGCCGAAGAGGGATTCCTCCTGAACACTGTGTCTTTGGTGCTTTATACCCACTCCTGTTAATCAGTGCCAGCTGCAGGTGATTTGGGTGTGCTGCATGGCAGAGAGAGAGAGAGAGAGAGAGAGAGAGAGAGAGAGACACACAGAAGGAGGGGAGAAAACATCGCCAGCACACAAACTCTAAGTATTACGTCATGGGACGTAACAGGCACTTATGAAATTGTTACAGAACACTTCAGAATTGTAAACACTGAGTCAGTGGTACCTGACAGTAGAAACACTGGATATAGGATGCATAAACAATCACTGACTATTCTTGATTTAAGAATTTTATATTAAACTTAAGCTGTGCAATTATTTCCTGTACAATAACTGTATATTTAGTTACACTGTGCAACAATACCTCCTGCTGTATTCATCCATCTTTCAAGGCAATATTTTTAGATCTGTTTCTGTAGTATAACACACAGTAATTATTATGTTCCAATTTTTATTTACAGCATATCTGCATGAAAGGTAGCCTACATAGCTGTTTTTTTATTTTTAATTTATGTATATATTTTTTATCTATCACTCTTGTATCTGCACTTGTTGAATCTTAAGCTGATGTGGCCAGCAAAGTTTATCTTTGCTTCTGAAAAATAATATTTCTTAATATAAGAAAAAAATATCTGCATTGGTGGCAGGGGACTTGGAAGTTTTACATTTACTCTGTATTTAATAAGTGTGAGGTGCTAACCTAACCCTATACATTAATGGTAATGTAGATATATTGGATAGTTGCTTTTATTTACTATAAAACATTGTTTATATAAAGTGAACTCCTTGAATTAAAAGTATGTAGATATATGGATAGTTGTGTTTAATTACTATAAAAGTATGTTTATTCAAAGTAAACCTATACATTAATGGGAAAAGTACGTAGATATATTGGATAATTGCTTGTAATTACTATAAAAGTATGTTTATTCAAAGTAAACCCCATACATTAATGGGAAAAGTACGTAGATATATTGGATAATTGCTTGTAATTACTATAAAAGTATGTTTATTCAAAGTAAACCTATACATTAATGGGAAAAGTACGTAGATATATTGGATAATTGCTTGTAATTACTGTCAAATATTGTTTATATAAAGTAATGACTATAAAAAAAATATGGCTTTGCAAGCTATTATAATGTGATCTTATTTTTTCTACAGTTCAAAAAAAAAAATTTAACAGGAATTTAATATTAATAGATTTGATAATCCCATAAAATAAAAGCCTAAAGCTTTTAAAATACGGTATTTTAAGTAATGTTATGTAATTTTTTGTGTTTTACATCTAAAAATCTGTACTTTGATGGGGAGTTCTTGTGGATGTAATTGATAATGTTATGAATTTACCAAAGAATACTGTGTAAAAACAGAAGACTTCATTTAATTGTATAATTGTAAGGTATTTCTGCAATAATTTCCAGTTTATATGCAGATTTATTCATTTGTTTAACGTTCTACATAATTTTTTTAATGAGATTTTCTTTTCATTCTACAGCAGTGGAACTGTAAAAATACAGAAAATGTTTACAGTAAATATTTGTATTTTAAAAAACAGAATTATTCCGTAGAATAACTTAAGGTCTTTTACTGTAATATGACGGTAAGTGTTTGGCAACTTTGCTGCCAGACTTTTTACCGTTTTTTTACATGTATTTACCTTAAATTTAAGGTTTCACAGTAAAAAAACACATAGTCGTCTTAATTTTAAATATGTGATTTTTTTTGTATTTTTACATAGAATTTAATGTAATTTAACATTCAAGCCAATTAAACAAAAGGACAATCCTGTAAAAAACTATAATTTCTCCTTATATGAATTTACAGATTATTACTTTTATTTTATGGTTAATGTTTTTAATAAAAGTTTTTTTCTGTATTTTAATGACATTTACACGTAATGTTAAAAAAACAGAAAATATCTGCAAAATAATACAGAATATTTCTGTGAAAAAACTTTTTTTTTACGGTGCATTTTAACCACTAATTATTCAATTCTTCTGCCTTTGGAAGTTGAGCATTTCCTCAACATAGTCTTGAGGAGAGATTCCCTGATATGATTGTAAAGCGCTTTGGGTGTACAGTAGTACATATTCATTCATTCACTCATAAACGATTCCTGGTCTTGTTTGAGAGCTGGCCAATCAAAGTATCTAGCAGACAAGCGTTATTGCCGAAATAATGGCAGGACTTCAGACGAGGAGTTTGAAGCAGGAGTTTTCTGTCGGAAGGATTCCCTCATGTTGGAGGCTGGAGCATGTATGTTAGACCCTATTCCGACTAAGCTACTGAAAGAAATACTTCCAGAGGTCATAGATCCTCTTCTTAATATCATTCATTCATATTTGTCACTAGGATATGTACTAAAAACTTTTAAGCAGGCTATTATTAAACATCTTTTTAAAAAAATGTAACTTGATCTTAGAGAATTAGTCAATAGGGGTTATACGGAGCGTCCAGCGTTCGAACCGGAATGCGGGTCTAAGCATTTCCGGTTTTCACTTCCGTACACATCTGCAGCTGTATCTGTTAGCAGGTAACTGTTCATTTTGTGTTAATTTTCGCTTATTGTAATAAAATTCTTATTTCTGATCAAAATTTAGTGTATTTGTTTTAATTAAAATGTCACGAATGCTGAAATACCAGAAACGGGAACATCCGAACAGCAGTTTTTGTTGTGTGCCGATCTGCTCTGTGTCGGGGAAAATTAACTCTATAGGGTAAGTTTCCACCAGTTCCCAAAGGATCTGGGTCCGAAACATTAGGCGTGACAATTTAGTGATAAGGAGATACACCACTGTCTGCAGTCGGCATATTTTATGCCTGAAGACATCATTGAAGGGGGCCGACGCCGTTTGAAACCCGGGGCGATTCCGGTGTTGTTCGCCATTCTAACAATGTTTTAGAAATTTGAAACACCTGCCAGAGCAGCAGTCGGCATTAGACCTACAGTCAGATGGATTACCTAACATAACTGACGGTTGACCAGCATAAACACACAGGACATCGTAGTAATTATACTGTTGGCACAATAACCCAGTTGCTAAAATGCAGTCTTTGATTGTTTTAATTGTCTGCGAGCAAAAATAAAAGGCTAAACTACTGGTAGCAGCATACAAGTCTAAACGAACTACTGATAGTTAGCTAACGCTATATCGGGTGCCATTAGCAAAAGCTTACGTTACATAATTATACTAACTTACATACCTTCATAATTATTAATGAATGAGGAGGCGTTAAACTTGAATCCTTTATCTAACAAAGTACTCGGGGCTCTAGACGTCCGTTTGGCAATACGGTGTACATCTGAAATTGACAGTAAGGGTATAGCTCGTGTAAACACCGGCTATAAAAGGTCGCCATTACTACACTAGCTGTGTCCGAAACCGCTCACTCATTCACTAATCCCTATATAGTGTATGGCAGTTGTGTGCACTATATCTGCAAGGAGTGAACAAAATGAAGTGAGTGAATTCGGACGCTGACGTTTACACTGTGCGCCGGAGAGCTGGAGCTGTCGCAGAAAAGGCTTCGTCACACGTAGTGATAAAACTCCTTTTATCTTACATTACTTACTTTATAAAATAATATTAACAACAATAACAATCATAATGACTTTATTTTGTAATTATATATACCTCCGTGCCAGCTTTGTAGTTTCATCGATCGAAATTGTAACTCTCACGCTCACAGATGACGTGGTCGCTGAGCGCCCTCAGGCGACCGCTATTATATTCGAATGAATAACGTTACGCTTCCTACAGACGATTAACGGATATTTTTCAAATCATCCACCAAATTATCATCTCTTTACAGTTTAACGAGTTAACAACAATCCCACAAATGATCAAAATACCTGGCTGTTAGTAAAACACATTAAAATGTGTTAATGCCTATATTTTAATAAAAAAAAATGATATACAGGTCTATATAATTTACCTTATAAATATAATTTCATTTCATTTTAAAATTCATCTATAATATTGTAATAATGTCAAGTAATGATTAATAAAAATAAAATAAAAAACTAGCATGAAATAAATGTTAAAGCAGGAATAAGAAAGCTGTAATGTAATCTCTGGTTTAAATTTGCTCGCTCTGCACTTTCATGCGCGTTCAGTTCTCTCCGCATTGGATTATGGGAAATAGTGCTTCAGCAAGTGTACATCGAATGTACACTCGAATTCAGAGAGGATTGTGGGTAAAAGTAGTGAATGAATGTAGGGAATGATGTGGTTCACTCAGAATTCGGACATCACTACAAAATGGCCGACACCCGATATAGTGCACTATTTAGTGGATAGGGAGCGGTTTCGGACACAGCTACTGTTTACCTCAGCAGCTGACGGCAGGAAGTAGTTATACCCGTTTTTTAGAACCCGGAAGAATGTTGCACATAACCCCTATTACAGGCATATCTCGAATCTACCTTTTTGTCAAAGATACTAGAAAAGGCAGTATCTTCACAACTATGTTCCTTTTTAGAAAGAAATGATATCTGCGAGGAGTTTCGAATTTAGACCATATCATAGCACTGAGACAGCTCTCATTAGAGTCAAGTCAAATATATTTATATAGCGCTTTTCACAATACAGATTGTATCAAAGCTGCTTCACAGTATCAATCAAAACGACTTAACAGTGTTTGTTTATTACTGGAAAAAAAGACATCCTAGTTTGGTAGAGCTGATCAATGGTATGATTGGTTAATTAATTTGAATATCCCCAACTGAGCAAGCCAAAGGCAACAGTGGCAAGGAACCGAAAAAAACTCCACCCAGTGACCTAATGGTGTTCTAATACCCCATCAGATGACCCAATGGAGAAAAAAAAAACTTTGGGAGAACCCAGGCTCAGTCGGGGGCCAGTTCTCCTCTGGCGTTTATGAACTAGAGGCCGAATTTACAGTAACTGTAAGATAAAAAATTTATATGAATGCCTGGCTAAATAGATGCGTCTTCAGTCTAGTTTTAAACTGGGAGAGATAGTCTGAGCTACGAACAATATCAGGAAGGCTATTCCAGAGCTTCGGAGCTAAATGTGAAAATGCTCTGCCTCCTTTGGTGGATCTGGATATCCTAGGAATGACCAGAAGCCTCGAATCTAGTGATCTTAAAGAGCGCGATGGATTGTAAGGCGATAGAAGATCCGTTAAATAGACTGGAGCTAAACCATTTAGAGCTTTATAAGATAAAAGCAATACCTTGTATTTAATACGGAACTTTATAGGTAACCAATGAAGTGATGATAAAATCGGTGTTATATGATCATATTTTCTTGATCTAGTAAGAACTCTAGCGGCTGCATTTTGGACTAACTGTAGCTTGTTTATTGAAGATGCAGGACAACCAGCTAATAAAGCATTACAGTAATCTAGTGTCGAGGTCATGAATGCATGAACTAACTTTTCTGCATTAGAGACTGATAGCATATTACGTAGCTTAGCAATGTTTCTAAGGTGGAAAAAGGCTGTTTTTGTAACATATGAAATATGCTTTTCAAAAGACAGGTTGCGGTCTAGTATAACACCCAGGTCTTTTACTGTAGCGGATAAAGCAACAGGGCATCCTACTATGTTAAAGTCGTGCTGTGAAGGGTTTTGTGGACGGTTTTTAGAACCGATAAGTATTACCTCTGTCTTGTCTGGATTTAATAAAAGAAAATTACGCGTCATCCAATCTTTTATATCATTAACACAATCTGTCAATTTGGATAATTTAGCGTATTCATCTGGCCGTGATGAAATATATATTTGAGTGTCATCAGCATAACAATGGAAACTAATTCCATGTTTCCTTAGAATATTACCAAGTGGCAGAATATATATTGAGAATAATAAAGGGCCTAACACAGATCCCTGCGGCACTCCATAGTTTGCCGAAGTTATAATCGATTTTTCTCCATTTAAGTAGACGAAATGGTAGCGGTCAGATAAGTATGACCTGAACCAGCTTAATGCTTGTCCTTGAACACCAGTGTAATTTTGTAGTCGATCTAAGAGTATTGTGTGATCTATAGTATCGAACGCAGCACTAAGATCAAGTAAAACTAGTACTGAGATACAGCCTTGGTCCGAAGCTAAAAGTAAATCATTTGTGATTCTAACAAGGGCAGTTTCAGTGCTATGATGTGGCCTGAATCCAGACTGAAACTTTTCATAGATGTCGTTTTCTTGCAAGAAAGAGCCGAGTTGAGCAGCCACAACTTTTTCTAATATTTTTGACATAAATGGAAGATTCGAAATGGGTCTGTAATTTGCTAGGTTATTTGGATCTAATTGTGGTTTTATAACTGCCAGCTTGAACGTTCTTGGAACATGACCTAAAGATAAAGATGAGTTAATAATATTGAGAAGAGGCTCTTCCACTATAGGTAACACTTCTTTCAGTAGTTCAGTTGGTATAGGATCTAATAAACATGTTGTTGTTTTAGATGAAGTGATAAGTTTATTTAACTCTTTTTGTTCTATGGTTGTAAAGCATTGTAATTGTTCTTGCGGGGTGATAATTGCGGCTGAATTATAAGGCGCGAGCAGAGATCGAACGTTTACGATTTTGATTCTGATGCTTTCAATTTTCTCGGTGAAGAAGTTCATGAAATCATTACTACTAAACTGTAACGAGGTATTTTGTTCAGACGACGTCTGTTTATTTGTTAGTCTAGCCACGGTATTAAATAAAAACCTTGGATTATTTCGGTGGTTTTATATTAATTTGCGGAGGTGCTCCGCCCTGGCCGTTTTAAGGGCCTTTTTATAACGTGACATACTGTCTTTCCACGCGATTCTAAAGACCTCTAAATTAGTTTTTTTCCATTTACACTCTAAATTACGGGTTTCTCTCTTTAAAACATACGTAGTATTATTGTACCATGGTGCTATACTTTTTTCTCTGACCTTTTTTAATCTAATGGGTGCAACAATATCCAATGTTCTAGAGAGAATGGAGCTCATAGTGCTAGTTAGTTCGTCTAGTTCATCTGTTTGTTTGGGTTCAGGCAGCAGCTGGGACAGATCAGATAAGCTATTTGAGATCTATGGTGGATGGACGAATTGTTCTACCTGGTCGATAACGTGGCGCAGCATGACATATTATAGCAGTGCATAATATGCAAGTTACCAAGTAGTGGTCAGTGACATCATCACTTTGCGGTACAATATCTATATCGGTTGGATCGGTTCCATATGATATAATTAAATCGAGTGTATGATTAAGACGATGAGTTGGTCCGCAGACGTTTTGCTTGACCCCGAAGGAGTTTAATAAATCTGTAAACGCAACCCCTAACGCATCATTTAAATTATCTACGTGTATGTTAAAATCTCCAACAATTAATGCTTTATCGACGTTGACCAAAAGATCTGATAGAAAGTCAGAAAACTCTTTTAGGAAATTGGCGTAAGGCCCTGGAGGTCTATATACGGTAGCCAATGCTAGAGATAATAGGGATTTTTTGTCTTACATCTAAGAGCGTAACATTTAGCACAAGTACTTCAAACGAATTAAACCTATGACGAGTTTTCTGAGTAACATTAAGGGTATCTCTGTAAATTGTTGCAACACCGCCGCCACGACCGATCAGACGGGGCTCATGCTAATAACAGTATCCTGGCGGAGTAGACTCATTTAGACCGAAATAATCATTTGGTTTAAGCCAGGTTTCAGCAAGGCACAGAACATCGAAATTATTATCTGTGACCATTTCATTTACAATAACCGCCTTAGGTGTGAGCGATCTAATGTTTAGGAGACCTAGTTTTAGAAATTGTTTTTGTTCACTACTAGCGAGATTTTTTGTTTTAATAACAATTAGATTTTTTCTAGATCCCGCAGTAGATTTATTATTTGATCTTAGTAAACGAGGAATAGACACAGCTTCTAATTCAGACTGCACCGCGAGCAATTCAGATTTGTTCTCATCTGCACCAAAAGGTAAATAACATACACCTGATATATTCGCCATTTTAACAAATGGACAGTAAGTTAGCAATGATGCAACCAGTGATGCTATTAATATTTATACTAATTTATGACTCAAGTCTTGGGTAAAACCCGTCTTTTTAGTGGTAAGGGTGTAATGTAGACGCACGATAGACGGGAAAACAAACAAACTCACAGCAGGCAACGAGGCTGACAAAAGCAGTCGATCGCAGGGCGAGCAGCAGTGAAGCAGTGTCTCGCTCTACGACCAACAATCAATGTTCAAACCGTATTTGCGGTTGATTGAGAGTCACAAATGATTTGCTCTTATCATCCGACCGTGGTTGTATCTCTCTATTAGTGTTACTCGATCTTAGTGTTGCATTTGATTCTATTGTTGACCACAACATTATTTTAAATAGACATGCCTATACATCCTTATGCATCGCTTTCTGCCAGGACTTTTAAGTACTTTTCCCAAATAACGGAAGTGACCTCGACGTCCAGGTTAGCAGGAGCATGAGCCGTCAGGCAAGTGTTATTTAACTCCCGAGTTGCTTACAAATTTTCCAATGCCTCGTTTTATGAGTACAGAACCTATTTGTACTACTGTAGAAGTTTGGTACCATTCTGGGCATTATTAGTGGAGTAATTTACGAGATACAACCTTGGATCCATTAGCACCGGCACTAAGCCATCCGGCTGATCTCTCTAAATAAGCTCTAACTTTAATAATGTTTGGCTCGAGGTCATGGTGCAAAGGACCCTAGGTTGATTTTACTCCGAACCATCCCTTTAAGTGCCCCACCAAGAAAGCATTTGAAAAAAAAAAATTGTTTGCATGTGTAGCGGATTAGTAGACGCACCACAGGGTCAGCCCCAAATAAAGAGAAACACCAGCAACGTCTTTTCGCTTTTGCGTGTTTACTGCAAGCAGAAAATGGGACAGTGTTACAATCAATCATCTGTTCTCTCTTCAGAGTGCTTCCCGCAAACTCATATTACAAGATGTATTTTCTTTACAGTATCTTAAGTGGTCCCATTTAATAAGATGCATAACACCAAAAGCATATTTTTTATGTAGAACTAATAAGATTTATGAATTCGAAAATTAATAAAACGATAATGAAACAAAAGAATACAACTCATAGGGCCTACCTGCAAGCATAAAATGGGACAGTGTTACAATCAATCATCTGTTCTGGATTGACAATCTGCAAATACATCATTCAGTTAGTACATTGTCCCATATTTCTAATATGCAGGCAACTTACAATATCAAAGAAACAATTCAGTTTCAGCTTCTTCTTAACAAACATAGCATGCTTTAAATCATGAACTACATTACCCAGAATGCACCGTTGATTACTGGCGCGCATTTCACTCGGTGCGGCACAGATTAACCACTCATGTCATCAAAATGAAATTAAGTGAAACCTTGGGGTGTATTCCAGAAAGCAGGTTATGTGACTTACCCGGGTAAGTTTAGGAGTAAGTAAGCGGATAACCTCTGCTTTCGGTTCCAAAAACGGAGGTAAATTTAGGGTTATGTAAGTAACCATAGCAACTGACTCTCTGAGGATAACCTGCTCCGGAGCAGGTTATGTTGCAGGGTTAGTTTGTTTCAGAGACGTTTCCGATTATGGCGTGCCCTTTTGTTCAGGATCCTGTGGACGTAGAGGCACAGATTATACTGTTTTTTTTCGCCGTGAGAGGGTGATAAGACCACGTATCGATGTCTTTTCTTATCCGAACGAATATTTGCAGGAGCGCTATCGTTTTTCAAGGGAGTCGTTAATTTATTTAACAAACCAACTAAAACCACACATCTCAAACGTGACAAACCGCGGGTCAGCGCTTAGCGCCGAACAAATTATTTGTATTGCGCTTTTTTGCTACTGGGGGTTTTCTCTACAATGTGGGCGATGCAGAGCATGTGGGAAAGGCAACTGTGTGTAGGGCTGTTCGTACAGTATGCATTGCACTCAAATGGTTTCTGCACACTTTTGTGCAGTTCCCTGGCCATAAACCACTGAGGGTCATTAAAGAGGAATTCCACAGAGTGGCGGGTTTGTCCGTTCTATGATATTCTATGACAGACCATTTTAGTTACATAGCACTACTTAATCTATCCATACTGTATACAGTCACAATAATTTTAAATGTTTCTAATTATATAACTTTCAAATTCAGGGTTCCCAAATGTGATTGGGTGCATTGATGGAACCCACATTCCCATTATAGCTCCTTCAGTCAATGAAGGAGACTATGTTAATGGGAAGTCAATCCATAGCATCAATGTGCAGGTGACAATAGATTTTTTGGGTGCTAAATGTTTGGGTGTTTAAACCATTAAATCACCCTCATTACTGGTCCCCACTAACTAGGTAATATGTGATGCAACCCACCTCATCACTAATATTGAAGCCAAATGGCCAGGGTCTGTACATGATCCCAGAATGTTTAGGGAGTCATCATTGTACCACAAATTTCAACAGGGTATGTTTTGCCTTACACAATGTTTTTTTTTTAAATGTTTTTTTATGCAATTATACACTTTAACTACCTTTATAGGACACTTCAATGGTTACTTGACACCCTACCCTGAACCTGAGCCTGGACCACAGGCACAATTCAACCTGGCCCTCAGCAGAACACGGGTCAAGGTGGAAATGACCATAGGCATTCTGAAGGCAAGGTTTCAGTGCCTGCGTGGGCTCAGGGTCAGCCCAGAAAGGTCATGTGACATCACAGCTGCTTGTAATGTTCTTCACAACATTGCCACACTGAGAGGTGAGAGGGATTCCCCTTCTCTTGATGAAGATGGCCAAGAGGAACCCCCAATGAACCCAGTAGAACAAAGAGATGGCAGGGTGGTACGAGACATGATTTGCCAAAATCACTTTAATTAAAACCAGTTAACAGTCAAGTGTTGTTCATGGTTTCTTTATTTCCTGTAACAAAAGACATTTGTATATATTGCTTTAGATTTCATTAAACAACAAATGACAGATTAATGTTCACATACTGTTTCCCACCCTAAGCTGGTGCTCCAGCAATTCAATTTCAAGTCTGGCCTTATTTGAAGCTGTATAAGGTCCATCTCCATGTCACTTTTTTCTGATTTGCTTTTGAAGGTGGACCTTATACAGCACTTTGGCAGGCAACTAGAAAGACAGAATAATTAAACATGACTGAAAAAGTCTAATACAAACACAGACCAAATATTTAAATGAGGAAGGAGAACTGCAGAACATTTCTTACACTACTAAGATTCTGTGTGGAGGTAGATGGACCCTCATTTGCATTAAAATCTCCTGCCATATTCTGTAAAATGACAATGACCATTTATTTATTCTCTTATGTAAAAAAGGGGGAATGCATTCTATGCATCATACCTCTATGGGCCTCCCCACATTTTCTGTTTCTGTCACAGCAGAAGTGGTCTCTTCATCGTCATCCTACAGTGAAAATAAGGAAGGGTGCTTGGTCTAGCAAACAGAAACCTAAAGACAATAATCACTTACAACTGTGACAGAGTGTGGTGTTGCAGGAGGATCCAATAATACAATGTGGCCATCAGCAACTGCAAGATAATTAAACCAATAAGATAATCATGCATATTCAGTACTCACATGTATATTCTTAAACAAATACAACTAATAAAGAAGGACATTAGGAACATCTAAGAGTACTACTAACAGTATTACAGAATACAGCATATGCAGTCAAAGCAGCATGCATACTGCACAAGTGAATCAATGACTGTAAAATGCATTTAAAAATGCCTTTTTAAAATGGTGACAGTGTTGAAGATTTTCTTTATTAAAACACTGACAAAAACAGTGAAAACATCAATAAATCATAAATATTAATATGGTACACCTACATTTTACTAAGCCACTTGTCTTGGTAGCTGAGTCTGACAAATTGCCCCCTGGAATCCCATCGACCACAGGTCGCCCTTTATTAAGGGACAGTGCCAGCTCCTCAACTGGGGTGAGGGAAGGTGGAGGTGGACCCCCACCTGTTTTACTGGCCTCAGCCTTCTTTCTATTGGCTACATAGAAAACTAAATTACATTAAATACTAACCAACTCTCTTTCTTTTGCTGATGCAGCAGTATTGCTTTTTTAGTTATAATGGGCTTACAGTCTTGATAAGCAAGCATTAAAACCTCCAACTCAGTTTCACCGAAGTATGTAGCTCGCTTTTTTTTCTCCCTTGGTTTCCATGGTGACTCCTGAAATCGGCGATCCATTGAAAATGTCTTTATGTACTCGCCGTGCGCGCGCATTAACTCTGGGTTACCAATAGGAGGTTGATAAAACTAACTCCTCACAGGTGTTTTGGAACCGACATACCCAGAGTAAGCAGGTTTTGGGTTAATCAACCCAGAGTTCAGGGTTAATCTGATGGTAAATTATCCCAGCTTTCTGGAATACACCCCAGATCAACGTTAACAAGCATCCTCATACCCATGAAAACCAACATAGGACATTAACTGATACTTAAAGTGTTATACCGTTCATAGAAATATGACACAATCGCACGTTTAAAGCAATACAGTTTATGTACTATATTAAACATGAAGAACCATCTATTTAACAAACAACAGGGTCACCAACAGTATTACCTCCATATTTCGTTCTGATTTCATAATAATTACTATTTAATATGCTCTAAGACCTTGTTTGAATTGTCCATTAACGGAGACACATGCCTCTCTTCAGAGTGCTTCCCGCAAACTGAAGAGTGCAACACGCGAGGAATATACCATTGATTGAAGAAAGGGGGTTCATACCAAATCAGTAACACTAAATGAAACAACACATCTTCCTAATCAAACTCATGCAGTGCAGGGCAGTAGTGCAATTATAATGTTTGATAACCACAAAGACTAAATGCTGGTTGCTGTATGTTAAATTAAATATTGGTGTTGATTTAATATTCCAACATCCCCCACCTTAATGAAATGTGGATCATTCCTTGCTCAATCTCTCTCTGCATCTGATGGAGAAGCAACTAATCTATTTAACAAAGTTTGATGAATTATACATTTTGCACACCATTACACATGTCTTATCTCTTTATGTAGCTCCACACCCATGTATTTTTTTTCAACACATCCCATCATTTTTTAAATATCGGCCTCTACCAAATGTGTTGATGCAGTAGTACGGAGCCCCTGAAGGGACCTTTGCAAAAATAAAAAATATACAGACTTTCGCGTGCTCACGAGAAACTTTTGCGTTACAATTTTCAGTTTGCGTTATAGTGTCATTACTACAAATGTGGGAATGGGCACGAAGTCGGAGCAAAACCTCACAACACCCACCCCCCTGTCGGTGATTGGTTGGAACACTATTTATTTTGGTTTTGAGTGGTTGGTGAAACCAATTGTTTTTGTGTGCAGATCTCAGAGCCTAGGCTGCCTACAGAGACGCTTTTTTTTAGGTCTGCTTATGGGGCAGCTAGCGGATCGTTAGGAAAGATTCGATGAATGTGATCATTTATGTTTGGGCCTTTTTTGAACCTGAAATCGCTGATACCTTTAAAAACATAAAATAAAATATTTTTGTATATTGAATCTTCTTTACTTATTGAAATAAGCCAATAAATATTTCAGGCTTACATTTTAACACAGGAAATTATGTTTTCTTGTTTTTTTAACAATAAACAAAAATAAATAACACAAATGACTAAAAGTAACAAAACCAAATACTACATTCTTTCTGCAATAATAAAAAGCAAAAAAAAAAAAAAAGCAAAAGATTGTTATATGATGGCATTTTAGGCTTTTATGTTTCAAGAAACACGCCGTCAAGTGTGGTAGAGCAACAGGATTTTTTTTCTTTGCCCATCATAATTTATGATCAAAACCTTTTCTAATTTTGACAAAACACATATTGTCAGAAAGGTCTGAGTCTCAAGGTTCCATATTTTGTGACGGAAGTGATATTTGGACAGAACTTTATTAATTTGTTAAGGCAGAATGCATTCAATTAAATTCAATGGAATGTATGTCACCTGTGGCTATTTTTGGTATTACGCCTAAAAAAAATCTCATGGGAACTTCAATTTTTGTGATTTCAACTTCAAATTTGGAACACAACTTGGTTAGATACATGTCTTTGATTTTATAGTAATTTTATAGTAAAAAATATTTTGTAAAATATATATTTTATATAAAAGAAATAATATTATGTACAGTTTATTTGATTTACTGTAAATTTAAACTTCCATTAGGCTACTTTTTTATACTTTCATTTTTTGAAGTGCTTTCACTTTCTGCTGAGTGTTTTCTTTAAAACAAACTGAGGTCTATATTCCAAATCATTCTTGAATTAGAACCAAATTTGAATAGTGCATTTTAAAGTACATTCTCAAAAAGGGGGGTGACAGTTAACCATTATGTGAAAAATCAACCGTTTGGTTGAGCATGTTTTTGAAAAATTATTAAAAACATTCTAAAGTTTTTTCATGGCACCAAGTAACATAATCTTATCAAGTTAGGGCTTTTACAGTGTAATACGTCAAAAAAATATGCTTACCTTGCAAAATTTCAACAGTTGACATGCCAGGAGAGATTGTGGGTGCTTCTCATTTCTTATTTGTGCATCCTCGTTTCCTTTCCTCGCTTCCTTTCCTAGCGCCTCAGCTCCTCCCCCTGTAGGTTGTGAGGGAAAGACGCAAGAAAAGAAAGTGAGGACGGAGGAATCGAATGAAAGCTTTTTTTATACATTGGAATACTTGATCATTCGAGCGTCACTTCACAGCGTCATCAGCAGCGCTCAAAGGATCTGCCCTTATGTTGTTGAAGTTTGTTTATTTAAGAAATTCATAATTAATAATAATAAAGCAAGATACCCTGTTGAAATATGTGAGATGTGTGGTTTATATAAACTCCATAGGTAAACTATAATTTAAAAAGATTGTGACCGATGTGAAGGGGGAGGAGAATGTATACGTGCGTCACGTTTAGTCAATGGAACAGTTCCGCATAGGATACACCTGTGTATCCTCGCTCATAACTCCTCTGAAAGCCTCCTCACTCCTCGATCCTCGACTCCTCGCGGTGCAATTAGAGAATTGAAATGTCCTTCAAGATGGCTGTGCTTGATTGGTTTCCGGGTCATACTATGGAGGACAGAGGAGCGAGGAGACGAGGAGGGATATTGAGAAGCACCCTGTTTTGTTTCTGAAATAGAGGTCTGCGCGGGACACAATTTTCAGACCCGCTCCCGCCCGCTCCCGCAGTGTTCAGTCCCGCTCCCGGCCGCTCACGCAAAGATTTGTCATTTTTAGTACCGCTCCCGCCCGCATCTGTGATATAATGTCCCGCTCCCGCCCGCACTTTCTGTCTGACGAAAGGTCTTGGGGAAAAAAATGCGTGCACACAAAATTCCTTACCAATACTTGGTAACATATTTATTGGTCCCATATTACGAACAGCATAATATTCACAACAGTACTTTATCTGAAGCACTAGAGGCGCTCTGTTCCTCGTCCATGCTGTCTATTTTGAACTTGAACTAGCTTTCGAATTCGAACTCGGAGCAGCGGGAAAGGAATTGTCTCTAAACAAGTGTGCGTGAGATTAGGCCCCGCCCTACCCGACAACATTCACAAGTTTAGGCTGCTTAAAACGTTTTTATTGCTGCCAATCAGAATCTCCCTCCCAACTACAAATTATGTACGCTACTTTAATCATTTATATATTTTACTTTATACTCATATTTAATTTGCGGGAGTGCAGCGTATCATCCCTCCCGCCCGCACCCGCAAGTGCACCTCATCATCCCGCCCGCTCCCGCAATGACCTTTAAAAATTTGTCCCGCGCCGCACTGTTTTGCGTCGGGACCCGCGGGTCCCGCGGGACTCCCGCGGGAGTGCAGACCTCTATTCTGAAATCCATGTTAGAGGAAGTTTTGTGACAAGGGCTGTTGATTGACACTGTGACATCTAGTGGATTTTTTTGGCATAACATACCTCAAACAGATAGTAGAGATGGCTCAATCAGCTTGGGTTAAGTTTTTATTATTCATACCTAAAAATAAATGTATTTATAGAAATTGTATAATATAGTTAAAAAATAATTAAAATTGTCTCTTCTTTTTAAGTGAAGATTTCAATGTGTTTTATTGGGGTCTAAATTTTTTTTACTTTAGACTTTCTTGTAATTGTACATAGTAGGGGAGAGCGGGGCACAACCTAACGCTTTTTGAATTCCTCAGTTTGTGTAAATCCACTTGGGTTTCAGAGTATTTATATAATCTTACGAGATTCTCCATCACTCCACCTGCTCTTATTCCCTCCAATTGTAAAGCACAGCGCAGCACGCAACAACCTCCGGCACAAAGGCACGGGTCACCTCTGGTGATCAGAATAAAGCCGCAGAATGGAAACCACTGTGTTGAGATGGCAGTAGGATACATGATTGTAGTTTGAATAAAGTTTTATGTGTTGTTGACTTGTATGCATTTGTTTATTGATGGTTACTTTTATTTGTTCTTTTACTAACTTATTCATGTTTCTTATTGTTGTCAGTAAATAAAATATAATTATTTAATTAATGCATTAATTAAGTTTTGGGGTGGGCTAGCAATACAATTTGTTTTGGGGTAATATCAATTTTTAAGGAGTGACACTTACATTTTTCAAGTATAAAATCAACAGTTTTCTCCAAAGGAGAGATCTTCGAGCAGCCGCCCTTCTCCTTAGTGCAGACATTAAAAACATTACAAACGCTTTGGAAAACCATTAGGTATGGCTGTTGAGTTACTGATGTTGTGAGGTGTTAGGTCACCTGTCGCTTATATCATTTTTTTTTTTTATTGCCAAACTTAGTTACATACAAAATCAGGGAAAAATACCATGGTTGTATAACAATGAATGAATAAAATAACAAATATAATGGGTTTGAATAAATCATAATATGATATTTTATGCACAGGAAAAAAGAACAATAACAAGGTTAAATAACATTAATTAATCATAATACATACAACAAATCACTTTTTTGTAGTTATTTGTTATTTATAAATTCAACAAGAAAAAGAGGGAAACATAAAGGAGATTTAAGCCAATTTTGGCTGTGGGTGAAAAATTGTGGATAAAGTAAAGAAATTAACAACATATTCAAGAGAAGACGATTTTGGGTTTTCGTAATAAAATTATATCGTTAAGGATAAAACTGGGTCACATTAGTAGGGTTTAAAATATAAGAAATCAACCATAAATGTATTCACAAAATAAATGGCTAGCTGTTTCTTCAACAAGACACAAAATGAGTCAGTTTCGTCAATATCAAGATATTTACAGATAGATGAACTAAACCAGTCGCTCATATCTTTTAAGTAAAAAAAAAAGAAAAGTTGATTGAGTTATTGATTAAGTTGCGCTTTTAATAACGTCGTAGGTCACATGAAAACGTCAACATGGCAGATGATGTACTGCTCGCATTCATACTCAACGAGATCTGGCTATAAAGTACCTACTCTTTTAGCGCTCGTTAAGTAGACCTACTTATTGAAATTAAGTAGGCTACCTACTCAGTGAGTATGCGGTTTCGAACGCAGTGTGTTTTTTAGCCCTGTACATTTAATTACCTATAAGCATTTCAATTATGTTTACTGTCAGTAGCCTACACTATTATCAACCCTGGCTCATTGGAATACTCAGCCTACATTTTTTGCAGAACCTTAAATACGTAACTTCAAGTACGTTTCCCTGCACTTTTCGAGTGAAACGTCTACTAGAGGCGCTAAGTGGTAGCCTATCAATTTTTCTCCGTTCCAGATGCGTGTTTATTAAAGGTTATAAAAGCGACAATTTCAGTAAATGATGTTCAGACTTCTCAGTGTACACTCATTTCAATATAAATTATGTATTATTTCCACGCTTTTTTTCCTCTCTCTATCTGCAATTCTGCCCTGTCAGATCACTGCATTGACCTGAAGACTCACTTTACATTAGTTCATAATATAAACTATAATATTTGCTCAGACTTCAAAAGAATCATGTGAACTCTATATTATCTCTTTTAAGTCTCATTTTCATAACTAAATACCGTTATCGCTATAATAGTTTGATTTTGGTGGCTGTCAACATAATGTTATAATGAACAAGTACGCCCAAAAACAACTGTTCAGTCTTACCTGTGAAAGGTTATTCCCCAAAATCTGGTTTAAATAGTACGACGGTTTGTAAAACCGCAAAATATTCAGGCAGCTTTTCTTTAGTCCACTTATGAGAGTTACGGCAAGTTGCCCGGAGAAATATCGCGGTGCCGTGACGTACGATCCAACGGCCAATGGGGCGTCTGCATGTTGTTTGAGCATGTAGCTTTCGTTGACAGGTGGCGCTGTGCCCATGTGTTTGATTCAAAAAAACGGAAGTTTCGGCCATCTTAGAGACAGGGCTGCGCTTTTTCGGCTTTGAAAGCAATAACCAATAAAGACACGGCTCTTTAAGGATAATAGAAATTATCAAGTTAATATCCTGGTAAACCTTTAGAAGTATAAATGTTTCTATGTAAGTTGGGGTTTGTCTCTGTTTGTCGTCTCATATAATAATATCTCTGTTTCAGGGTGCGGCTCAGAAGCGGAAGGCTGAAGAACACTCCGAGAACGAGGACATTAACAGCTCTACACATCATCAACAACAACTAGGCTACCCAACTCTACATCAAAATGAAGAGCGCACTTGCACTCTTTCTTTTCCCGTTGTTGTTGACCGGTAAGTGTTTTTGTGTGTGTGTGTTTTTTTAACAAGTTAGTTACACTCTCGGTTTCGCTCTTCCAAAAACGAAAATTCGCGTTCCCTTTCGAGAGGTCTCTCCTATTGCGTAAGTAGCTTACGCTATGGGAAAACTCCTTTTCTCGAGAATATTGAAGTCTTTATGTAAAACGCATTGCAGCTGCACAGCTGACAGCAATGAACGAAGGCAGCTCGGTCATTGGCTGTGCTGCGGCAACTTGCTCGAACCAATGACGGGGCGACTCTGAATGCGCGACCAATGAGCGCGCTTCGCGCCCGCGCGCGTCAGAGCCCGCCAAGATGGGCGTGGCCAAGAGCTATATATTGGGCGCCCCGTCATGAGAGTTCTTTAGATTTAATCTCCTTCAGCGAACACCTTCTTCGCTGGATCCTCCGGATTATTGAAGCTTCGCCGTCGAAAAGCATACCAGCGGGATTTGCTACGAGGACGTCGGCACCTTCAGCCGCCTTCTAACGCGATCCTACTGAGCCATCCGGCGTACTGCTCACGCAAGTATTTACATCTGTTCGCTCTGCGACACTTGTAAAAGAGCAAATTTTCCAAGGCGTTGTTTCAAATGCCTTCCTGCGCGTCGTGCAGAGACCTTCTCCCGGACGGGGATCGTCACATCATCTGCGCTCGCTGCCTGGGCCGGGACCACGCAGAAGCTGCTTTGACCAAGGGCGGATGCCCCGAATGTGACGACCTGGGTCTCTCCGCACTGCGGGCTCGCCTCGCCGCTTTCGCCGTGAGCGAGCCCATCGCCGCCATCCCTCTGTTCGAGCCGCGCACTAAGAAAAAGCGCCGCTCACAGAGGCTTCCTGAACCTGAGCTCAGTGACGTCACGCCGAGCCAGTCTCCGCGTGCTTCACCGCCGCTCTTGCCTTCCCCACCGCCGGTTCAGTTCACCCAGCCGGACCCACACCCCTCTAGCAGAGCGGTGGGCCTTGTGACTTTCGGCGCGTCCGAGGACGACGGGGGAATGGATGACAGCTTGTCAATCGACGCTGCATCGGACGACTGGCCGGGCTCCACTCTCGACCCCGCCCCGTCGACGCTAGCTAGCGCGAGCGGGGGCTCCACCATGGATAGCGAGATTATCCGCGTTCTCTCTAAGGCCGTGGAAGACCTCGGGCTCGATTGGTCTTCTCCCGAAGAACCAACCCGGAGCCGACTGGATGAGTGGTTTCTGCAGGGGCGCCAGCAGGCCCCTCGGCAAAGGCCTTCTCCCTTCTTCCCGGAAGTTCACGACGAACTCACCAAGTCGTGGAAAGCCCCCCACTCTGCGCGCCTAAAGCCTTCTTTTTCTTCCTCGCTCTCCTCTGTGGACGGCGCGAAGGAAAGAGGCTACGAGGGAACACCGCCCCTCGAGGAGGCCGTGGCCAATCATCTCTGCCCGCCCTCCACCACCGGATGGAAAGCCAAAGCTTCCCACCCCTCGAAGCCCTGCCGCACTACTTCAGCTCTCGCCGGTCGCACCTACGCCGCCGCCGGCCAAGCTGCATCAGCGCTTCACTCTATGGCGGTACTTCAAGTGTTCCAAGCCAAGCTTCTCCGCTCTATGGACGAGTCTGGCCCCGAACCCGAAGCCTTTAAGGACCTACGCAGCGCGACTGACATAGCCCTGCGAGCCACGAAGGCCACCGCCCAGTCTATCGGCCGTGCCATGGCTAATTTGACTGTTCTCGAGCGCCATCTGTGGTTGACTCTGACTGAGATGAAGGACGCGGATAAGGCGCCATTTCTCGACGCGCCTATCTCCACCAGCGGGCTGTTTGGACCGGCGGTTAAGGGTTTCGCCGAACGCTTCACTGAGGCCCAGAATGCTTCACAAGCTATGCGGCATTTCCTGCCCAAGCGCTCCAGCTCATCGCAGAGCAGACAGAGGCCGCCACAGCCGCAGCGGGCTAGAACAGCCCCCACCGCCTCTCAGCCCGCGCCTCAGGCTGAAGCTCGACGCCGCTCGCGCTCTCACAACCGCAAGCCGCCTTCTGAGCGACGGGGTCCTCGGCCCAAGATTGTGCTGAACCCCGAGCCTCGAAAGCCGTCCTAGCCACAAGAATGAAAAGAGAGAGTGCGTGTCTCGCAAAAGCCGGACCACTCTCTCTGCAAAAGCTCAAGCATTACCCAGTCCCCTTACAGGCGGCTGGATATGTTCATACAGCAGTCAATGGGCCAGTCACAGAGCTCGCTCACCTGCAAACAAACGCCGTTTTTACGGCGACGCACAGAAAACACAGAAAGAGTCTTTTTCTGCCTGTGTCACTAAGGGTTCACATGTCCACAAAGTGTGCATTCCCAGATACTGTCAAAACAGTGCCAAATTCATTCCCAGCTCAAGCTGCGCACCCCATGAATGTAGATCACGTGCCTACGGTCATGTACGCACCACTACACACAAGCACTGTTCACACAGTTATAAATTCATCCCCAGTAAAAGCGGGAAACATTATAAAAGTGACGCGTGTGCCTACCACTGTTTATGCACCCCCACTTATAAACACTGTCCTTACAGTGTCAAACACAACCCCAGCCCAGGCTGCGAGTTTTACAGACACAGCGCGCGCTGCTGTAATCACACACGCGCCCATTCACTCAGCTGCTCAGCGCGCGCCCGCGCCTCTGAGAGCTATGAGCTCAGGCGATTCGCTGGTCGGGTCCCTGCGTCACAGCGGCCCGCCCCTAGCCTGTATTCAGCCCATATCTGTACACGCAGCGGCATGGGAAAATATTCCAGATATGCCGAAATGGGTATTGAATATAGTAAAGCACGGATACTCGCTCCAGTTCGCTCGCAGACCACCACGTTTTACGACTGTGGTCGAGACGAAAGTGAGAAAAGAGTGCTCACATGTTCTACGCACCGAGGTGCGCAAACTAATAGAAAAGGGCGCTGTGGAAACTGTTCCCCCCTCTCTGAGCGAGGCAGGTTTTTACAGCCGCTATTTTCTCGTCCCGAAAAAGGATGGCGGTCTCCGCCCCATCCTAGATCTCAGACACCTGAACAAAGCACTAATGATTCGCTCGTTCAGAATGTTAACAACCAAGCATATCCTCGCGCAAGTACGCCCAGGAGATTGGTTTCTCTCAGTGGATCTGAAAGATGCTTACTTTCACATTCCAATAGCGCCTCATCACAGGCCGTTTCTGAGATTCGCTTTCGAGGGACAGTCGTACCAGTACACAGTACTTCCGTTCGGCCTGTCCCTGGCTCCCCGTACATTCACGAAATGTATGGATGCAGCACTTTCCCCCCTAAGGCGAAGGGGAGTGCGAATACTGAATTATCTCGACGATTGGCTGATTCTAGCACAATCAGAGAGTCAGTTAATAACACACAGATCTTGGATTATCAGCCATTTAGAATGCCTGGGTCTAAGAATCAATTTTGCAAAAAGCATACTATCTCCCAGCCAGAGGATTTCTTTCCTGGGAATAGTTCTAGACTCGATGCAAATGACAGCGCGTCTCTCATCAGAGCGCGCGCTCACCATCCGGCGCCTTACAACATCATTCAGGGCGGGCGCGCTCGCCCCCGTCAAGCGGTTTCAGAGGATGCTCGGTCTCATGGCCTCAGCATCGGACGTACTCCAGCTAGGATTGTTGCATATGCGCCCTCTCCAACGCTGGCTCAAGAGCCGCGTCCCTACTCACGCGTGGCGTTCGGGCCACCTTTTAATCAGAGCGAACCACGGCTGTATAAAAGCCCTGACGCACTGGAAAGCCGCCGACTGGTACCAGTCAGGCGTGAGTCTGGGTGTGAACACAAGGAGAAAGATGATAACGACAGATGCCTCCAAAATAGGTTGGGGGGCCCTTTACGAGGGCAGGCCTGTCTCCGGCTTTTGGTCAAACCCGGAGAAGCGCCTACACATAAACTGTCTGGAAATGAAAGCGGTCGCTTTGGCTCTCAGAGCCCTGCTCCCACAGCTGAGAAACGAACACGTCTTGGTCCGAACGGACAACATGACGGTAGTATCGTACATAAATCGCCAGGGTGGACTCAGGTCGAGCTCCATGCATTCAATGGCCAGGAGACTCATTTTATGGTCCCAGCACAACTTGCGCTCGCTGAGAGCAGCGCATGTGCCAGGTGCCCTGAACCAGGGGGCGGACATCCTATCCAGAGACAAAATTCTCCCAGGAGAATGGGCTCTCAACCCGCTGACGATTCACTGGTTATGGAAAACCTTTGGCAAAGCGGAGATCGACCTCTTCGCCTCCAAGGAGAACGCGCACTGCCCTCTTTTCTTCACGAAAAGCATGGATGCGCTCGCCCAGAGCTGGCCGAGCCGTCCCTTATATGCCTTTCCCCCGATCGCGATGCTACCGCAGGTCATCAGTCGGGTCAGAGAGGAGAAAAACGCAGTGCTGCTGATAGCCCCACTCTGGAAGAACCAAACATGGTTTCCAGATCTGATGCAAATGCAATCTGCACCACGGCCGATTCCACTGAGGCCAGACCTCCTCAGTCAGGCCAACGGGATGATATTTCATCCCCGCCCCGATCTGTGGGCCCTTCATGCATGGCCCCTCAACGGGTTCCCAGGAACCTCACGAGCGGAGCACTAAAAACCATCGCTGAGGCGCGGGCGCCCTCCACGAGACGCTTATATGCCCAGAAATGGAAAGTGTTCAGTGTCTGGTGTAATGCCAAGGGCCTGAACCCTGAAACATGCGAGATTACGAACGTACTCGCTTTTCTACAAGGGCTTCTGGAGGCGGGCCGCGCCCCCTCCACGCTCAAAGTATATGTGGCGGCCATCACAGCATCACACGACCCTGTAATGGAACGTCCATTGGGAAGAAACGACCTAATTATTCGTTTCCTAAGGGGCGTTTCCTAAGGGTTTCCTAGGAGGATGAACCCTTCACGCCCCCCCTCAGTGCCGATCTGGGACCTAGCTACTGTCCTAGACGCTCTTAAAGGGCCTCCGTTCGAACCACTCCGAACCGTGCACCTTAAACAGCTCTCGCTCAAGACTGCGCTCTTGCTGGCACTCGCCTCGGTCAAGAGAGTGGGCGACCTGCACGCGCTTTCGACAAGCGCTGCCTGCCTAGAATTCGGACCTAACGACTGCAGGGTCGTCCTTAGACCGAAACATGGGTATATTCCTAAAGTGCTCACCACTCCCTTCAGAGCACAGGTTATCTCCCTAACTGCGCTATCGTCCCCAGCAGACGAACACGACGCTAATCTACTCTGCCCCGTTAGGGCTCTCAGAGTGTATTTGGAGCGTTCTGCCCTATTCAGACAGACAGAACAACTGTTTGTATGCTTTGGCGGCCGTACGAAAGGTTCCGCCGTTTCAAAGCAGAGAATCTCTCACTGGATAGTTGAAGCTATAGCGCTGGCTTATGAAGCTAAGGGACTTCAATGCCCCTGGGGAGTCAAAGCACACTCCACCAGGAGTGTGGCTTCTTCCTGGGCATGGTCGAGCGGGATACCAATCGAGGATATTTGTGCGGCGGCAGGCTGGGCCTCACCGTCCACATTTATCAGGTTCTACAACCTACAGGTCCCGACACTGCATTCCAATGTACTATCAGCATGATGCTAGTTGAACTACGAGTTCGTATCTAGATTATGTATGTGCTTGTGTCACACTGAGCGCCTTCTAGCCGCTCTGTATTCTTTCCCACATATAAAGCTCGCCTCTGCCGGCTAGTTGGATGATAACTTTGCTTTTTTAGCTCAGGCACCTGCCTCTGGCTATCATAAGGCGAAGTTCAGCACGCACGGCGTTTTGCATGGTGTTCCCATAGCGTAAGCTACTTACGCAATAGGAGAGACCTCTCGAAAGGGAACGACTCGGTTACTAACGTAACCTCGGTTCCCTGAGAGGAGGGAACGAGTATTGCGTAAGCTGCCGTGCTTGTGCTTGGTTAGTTCGCTTCAGTCGTTTTAACCTAAAGAACTCTCATGACGGGGCGCCCAATATATAGCTCTTGGCCACGCCCATCTTGGCGGGCTCTGACGCGCGCGGGCGCGAAGCGCGCTCATTGGTCGCGCATTCAGAGTCGCCTCGTCATTGGTTCGAGCAAGTTGCCGCAGCACAGCCAATGACCGAGCTGCCTTCGTTCATTGCTGTCAGCTGTGCAGCTGCAATGCGTTTTACATAAAGACTTCAATATTCTCGAGAAAAGGAGTTTTCCCATAGCGTAAGCTACTTACGCAATACTCGTTCCCTCCTCTCAGGGAACCGAGGTTACGTTAGTAACCGAGTCGTTTTCATTTAAATTATTAATCAAAACTTTTATTATTACCAGAGTTTCTAGAGTTCATGCGAATAATGCTAGGGGAGAGCGTGGCAAAACCTAACACTTTTTGACTTTCTTAGTTTGTGTAAATCCACTAAGGATATAAATAGTCTGTTAATAAATAAATGTAAATACATAATACATTTAGCTAGTTTTGTAACTTTGGGGTTACAAAAAAACTTTCTTTTGCAACAATGTATACTTTTTTTCTGGATTTACCCCAAATGAGTGGAAGTGAAATGTGACAACGTGCCCCATAGGCTATAGGTGGGGTACACTGTAACATGAAGACAGCTTAAAATGTTTTCTGATCTGATTACAAAAACAAAACAATATATATATATATTCAAGACAATCAAAAATGTTGTGTCAAGGCAAGTTTATTTATATAGCACATTTCAGACAGTACATTTTATACACAATGGTAATCCAAAGTGCTTTACATAGAAGAAATTAAAATAATCAAAAGAAATAAGAATAATTAAAACAATTAAAATAAAATACAGTACAGTACAAACAGTCGGACGAACAGTGGTACAGTGCTCATTCAGTAAATGCACAGCTAAACAGTTGTGTTTTGAGTTTGGATTTGAATGTGACTACTGTAGGAGCACATCTGATCTCTTCTGGAAGCTGGTTCCAGCTGCGACTGGCATAGTAGCTAAAAGCAGACTCGCCATGCTTAGAGTGAACCCTTGGTATTTCTAGCCGATGTGATCCTAATGATCTGAGTGATCTGTTGGGTTTATATTCAGTGAGCATATCTGCAATGTATTGAGGTCCTAGGCCATTGAATGATTTATATACCAGTAATACGTTTTGCAGACGGGGCATGTTGTCACACTGTCAATAAAATACAATTAGTAATGTTTTCATATAAAATAATGTATAATAAAGAAATAAAGTAATTTTAAAATGTTTTAACAAGTTTGACAAAAAAACACACTGCAAAACACTGCTATACAGTGTAGTTCAAAACGTAATAATAATTTCTGAACATTGACGCCTTTTTTCATGTTTTCTCAATATAATTCATAATATAATAGCATAGTTCTAATTGGGGCTTTTTGTAACGCAGTGTGACAACATACCCCATCTGCACAACTGGGATTTAAACCCTGCTAGTGTCTTCTACTGTTTAGCTCAGCATTAAAAGAACTCTCTCAACTGTTAAATAACAGATAGCCTATAAGATTAAAATAATATCATATATGTCTCATTTTAAAATAAACAAAAAAAGAGATGGAAAAATTACTTAAGAAATTTACTTTTGCTATGGTTAAATACATTTTCAGTGATATCTTCCATATCATTTTTTTTTCTTTTTTTCGGCATTTGTCACAATTATTTTTCTCTATATAGTGTTGATATGGCAACAAGTAAATACACTAAGTTTCATAATGCTAGCATGTGTGGGAAGTTTTAAACCATGATTGTTACAACTAGCCCCACGTTAGTTTGTGCTCTGTTTTCCCCTAGATTGTGCCATCAACACAATGTATACTACGATAAAATGAAATGGTGCATGAAAAGTGCAAAGTGTATGAAATGAGAAAACTGTTGACAATCAAACCACAAAATATCAGGCCACTATACATAACAAATCTCAAGCATTTCTCAAACAGCATTAATGACCATTTTAATTTTTGGGTGACCTAACCCTTTAAAGGAACACGGTGACTTTTTGGGACTTTAGCTTATTCTCCGTATCCCCCAGAGTTAGATAAGTCCATACATACCCTTTTCATCTCCGTGCGTGCCGTAACTCTGTCTGACGCACCCACCGCTAGCCTAGCTTAGCACAAAGACTCGAAGTAAATGGCTCCAGCTAGCATACTGCTCCCAATAAGTGATAAAATAACGCAAACATTTTCCTATTTATATGTTGTGATTTGTATAGTCACACTGTGTACAAATAACAAGGTCATATGAGACAGGCATCTTTTAACCGTATACATACTGGGAACTATATTCTCAGAAGGCGAAGCACTGCTACTTGGGCGGATTGATTTCCTTGCAGTGCCTGAGAAGCCCCGTGGTGAGGAGCAGAGAGTTCGCTCAGAGTGTTGCGCTAATCACTCCGGAAGAGGGTTTGCAGTGTTCTCCTCTGTGACCAACAAGAGTCACACATTCATCCCCTTCACCACCTCTTCCTCATCAGTTGGCTAACAAGAGAAAAAGGAAATTACTATGAATCACAAAATTACAAATTTACAAAGCATTTGTACGTTAACAATGAATGAGCTTTAAACAGAGGCGTGCCTGCATCAGAATAAGGGTATGTGAATAATCTATAGTACAATTAATGGTAAATGTTCTTTAATGTATTATTTTAAATCAATAATGCTTTAATAAATTTAGGTCTTGGCCACGTCAGTTTAAAATAGCTTAAAATTATTTCAGTTACTCCAAAGAACTTTACAGTCTACCTGGGGTAGACCCCCTCGGCTGAAAAAAAGAAAAGGCATTGGCCATTTTAAGTCACAAAAATAGACTTTTCTTGGTCTGGACGATATATCGTTTAAGCATCGATACTATGATATGTGTATCCGCGATAGTCAGTAGAAAAAAATTCTTAGCATTGAGCCCTGACTTTATTGTATTAAAACAAACATGATATTTACATACCTCACAAATTTTGATGAACTTAGAGGGTTCCTCTTTAAGGAAGCCCAAGAAGGACAACTGCTCTTCTTCGTTGGTTTGAGCTCTGCAATGAATAACATTGTTTTAATAAAAACTAGTAGTCATAAGCCACTTTTCCACTGTCAGGTCAGTGCAAGCCAGGGGAAACAGTGTGCCGGGAGGGGGCCAATAGCATCGGACCTCGAGCATCGAGGCCAAAATCAACTGGCATTTCAACCAGTAGCTCCGCAGTGATTCCCTAAAACCCTAAAACATGCCTCCATATAACGACGTCAGACAACTCCACCATTTCACCAGCTGACTGAAAACTAGCTAGATCCCAAAATGAGCATGACAGACGCAAACGTTTGGTCTTAAAGACTTCAAATTCTAGCATCAATATTTGACCAATGTTTTACAATAAAATAAATGTTACAGTGGCATTAACGTATTAATTTGTGTCAGGAGTGTTTATCAATCATGCTGAATCAAATTGGTATTTATCATTTCACATAAAAAGAGCAACACATACCTATTCGGTTGCACCTGCTTCCATGCATTTGCGATCACTGGACTTAAAATCCCTAATGGAGTTGTTTTGTTCATTCCTAAAGCTTACACATTTAGAAAGATATTGAGAAAAGATCATATGTTTACATCACATTTCTTTAGAAAGGAGGAGCATTTCTATTAATTTTCCCAAAAATGTTGAGATCTGAGAAGGTTTTAACGATCTCTCCCATATCACTATACTGTTATCCTTTCAGCTAGAGCAAGAGGAAGCTCACAAGCAGAAAACAGGAGTTATTAGTTATACGAGACACCCGGAGTAAGTGCGTGTTTTTTATGACAGCCTATGTGGATCCATTAGTCCTATATCAACAAATGCACAAGGAAGAAAGAGACATACAAATATGAGTATTTATTATCGCAATGGTTAGCATAAGTAGCCTTTAGCATCACGTATAAATGTATATCTGCCTCACACATTGATCAGAATCTCCATCGAATCGCAAAACTCACTGGTTTCTGAAAGTGAGTTTTGAACTGAAAATTGCTCAAATAGTCTGATAAAATAACATGAGAAATGAGCAGCGGTGTTGACCCTCTCCTGACTCAGGTAAACCCTGCCTTTGTTCATGACCACTCCTCAAGCCTCAGTTGGCCCGACCAAGGTATTCTGCGGGGCAAAAACCTCTGGCCATTTGCCCCGAAGAAGCCCAGATGAGGCCTGATCAAGCCCTGGAAGTGACAGTGGAAGCACAACTGGCCCTGGCACGCACTAGAATGCTCGCTTTTGGACCGATAGTGGAAACACGCCTATGCTGTTGCATGGAAATTTTTATTAATCAGGCATGTGACACTGGAACCATTTTTCTAAAAATAAATTCACATATACTCGCATCATCTTCAAGAGACTGAATCAGGGTCTGAGTTCTCCAATGTCTTCGGGTTGGTACCAGTTCCGCAAAAATCCTTTCAGGTACTCATCAAGCCCATGGAAAAAGGTTGCCTTAAGGTCTGTAGACACTATGCGTCGAAATTCTGCTGCAATCTAGTAAAAAATGCCAGACCCACGATTAGAATATTAGTTTTTTTTTTTTTAACAATTGCTAGGACACATTTCTCAATACTTAGGCCACTTTTTCAGTATGTAAACGTGCAGAATGCAGATTGGCCTGTAGTTTTGGTAATGGTTGTCTGTAAGAGACAAGAATTCATCCAAAGAAAGATTATTTGAAAGATTTATTCATTGAATGTATTTTGTGTCAAAGCAGTGATAAATGGTCCACAGTTTATCCCACATAGACCACTGTTGTGCTTACTGTGTGAAGAGTTTTGACAAAGTAACCCAAGTAATTGAGAAATGGGTTCTAAAAAAAAATACATTTACAAAGCTATGTTCTATGTTCAAATAGTCAATTTTACTATTGTGTGAAAAAAGAGTTTTAAGTTTAAGAATAGGTTTAAAAAGGCAGTTTTTAATGCAAGGAAATACTGTATTACAAAAGTAACCCATGTTTTAGAAAAGAATGCTAACCTGTCTCTCTGTAAATAAAGCAGGCCATCTGCTCCTCACATCTTTAACCAAAGGTTCATGTATGACCACTTCCTTTCGCCTTAATGATAATGTGCTCTCCATCAGCATATCAACTTGCATCCAGTCCAATACCTTTTTCTTCATTGCATTCTCTAGAGCAAGTCTTCCATATTGTCCATGCTTAACTGTATAATGTCTGATTAGAATCCTTTGATTTCCTGAATTGAATGTACAAAGCGTACAGCTCCAAAGCATAAGTAGATGTCCAGTGTAAACGCGCGTTTCTGCAAAAAAAGAAAATATTATGTATATTAAAATGGCCTCAATTGAAACGGTTCAAGGAAAGAGGCCGTTAGGAATTCTAAAGCAAAATTAAAATAAATGTCAACAGGCACGTACTGGGACTGAAATTCAGCCCGGGACTTTAAGATGGAGAGGCCTTTTACGCGAGTGCCATTGGTGCACGAGCAGAAGGATTTTTTGCAGTTATTGTAATTCTAATAGTGTTTTTATGGTATAAAGAGAATCAGATTACACTGAAGACCTTCAAGAAATTTTAGGATGATACCTGCCTCTTCAGGTAGTATAAGCAAGTCACCACTGCACTGAACACTACCAGGTCAGCAAAACCTAATCTCGAACACATAAGTCACAGTATACTGCTAACTACCAGCATGTCATGTGTACAGTCAGTCGGAGTGATAAAATAGTTACAAATACTACCAAATACCCACTCAGATACTCAAAAACTACAATGCAGTCCCATAAAATAGAGATTTGTGTGTGTGTCCTCACTTTCAACTCTCCCTGCCTCTGCTTACTGATTGTACAGCTGAGAAGAACATCAGTAATAAATATGACTAAGAATAATACATTTTCTACCTATGCATAATATGATTGCCTAGTACCCAGCCCTGCACTCTGCCCCTGTACCTGTCCTTGTTTTTGTGCTGGTTCCATTCTCCTCATCCTCCAGCTCTTCTTTCTCTTGGTGCTTTCCTTCCTCCCCCTTCTCATCAATATGACTGCAGGGGTCATCATCAACCTGTCCCTCTCCAACACTGACCTTAACAGCTAATATACATATACAGAGATTGCTTGCTTATAGAAGGATGTTGGCTGTGTGTGACGACAAACTGCTGTTTATAATATATCTATAAATATATAATATATGTAAGGGATAATGTATAGCGAGGCGGTTTTTATAGCGTGTGTATTCGCTATAGCAACCGCCGCCTCACTATACATTATCCCGCTTATTATTGGTCTACCTACCAAATAAATCAATAATTTCACACAAAATATTGATTTAAAAAGCAGTTTATTGATTTAAAAACGATTGTATTGCTTCCGCTAAAGAAAATAGTCTGTTCCGTCTCTGCACTGCATCCATGGCAACGCGCTATTTTTCATGGCAACGGTGTGTTATACTTAGCAGCGGTCTGTTATCAAGAAATAACATACCGCATGCTACATTGGAATTCTACCAAGCCATGTAATAAATGCCTATATTTAAATGCAAATATAAACAATTTCAGTGTATAATAAATCACTAATATATCCCTAATCGTGCACCTGTCCTGTCCATGCTGCTGGGTTCATCATCTGCACCTCCGGCTGCCACAGCACTCTTTCCACTAAGGAAAAGGTCTGTTAATTTGGTGCATTTAACTGCCTCTTGTGCCAAATATCTTTTCTTTTTAATTCTTATTTTTTCGGCCCCACCCATTTCTTTCTCTTCTTTCAATAGACAGTAATCTCTCCTTTTCGCCATTTTTACCGTCCGTCTCTGTTGCATTGCATTCACACAAACCCGCCAAACATGACCAAAAGTTAACTCCTTTGATCGCCGCCTAGTTAGAGCCAATCGGATGTCAGGAAAAACGAGGATCAGTCCAAGTTAAGAGGGGCCGCTCGCATCTCCCCTCAGATTCAAAGTATTGGTTTGGCCCGGTCTGAATCACACACACACACACACACACACACACACACACAGCGTTCCGCTGCAGGTAGCTAAGCGGCCGGTTAGGCCAATAGTATCCAGCTGCAGACCCGCAGCACCACCAGTTTCAGAACCCCAGCGCCAGAACCGGAAGTAAGGGGCGGAGCTTACGTTCTAACACCAGCGCCAGGACCGGAAGTGAGGGGCGGAGCTTACGTTCTAAACCGACTAACGCCACCTAACGTTTTGGAGCGTAATTTGCTTAGACACGAAACGTCATTATTACACACGAAATGTCATACTTTATACTTATTATAATGATACATTAAGGTATAGTACAATAAGCATTTAAAACATTGATTTTGTGTAATATAATTCTATATAGTTATCCGTTTTATTGTATTATGAGAGTTACTTCCTGATCGTGAAAATAATGCTTGAAACTTATGGTCATTTTATATAAAATATACTTTATTTCACAAGAACATGTGCAGCATGCATTTTTCTTTATGTAAAATAATGTCAAAAATCTAAAAAGAGAGAGAAAATCCGGCATTGTTTTAAAAGAAACCATAAAAATGTACCGTACTTCAAATAATAGCCGAGTCCCAAATAGACGATTGTCTCTTTACACGCCTGGTGTGGCTGCAGGTCTGGGTAAATATAAGTCCGGTCTCAAATAGAGGTCGGGTCTGTTTTTTAGTTTCAGGTTGTATTAAATCTTCTAAAACCCGTCAGATCGTCCGCTTTTTGGCGGAATAGAATGACTGCTGCGCATGACAGGGCGCTTAACTAGCAGAGAGAGAGAGAGCCCCGGCCGCGCGCGCGCACTCTCACGTCTTCAAACAACACGAGCACTGTCTTGCTCTTTATTTGTCACATACCAGTTATAGTTCATACAACGAGCAGTGACTCACTGTGTAATAAAAACATACCCTAAATATTATTTAAAAGGTGCAACAATTTTTAATATTTTTAAATACTTGCAAAAATAACCATGCTTGTGTCATTGTAAATAATTCCGCCCCTCCCTCACTTCCGGTTCTGGCGCTGGGGTTCTGGCACTGGGGTTCTGAAACTGGTGGTGCTGCGGGTCTGCAGCTGGGTATATCTCGGTTAGGCCGGTCGCGTATCATTTAAAAAAAAAAAAAACTAAAAAAAAACTCCAGCGGCCGGTCTTCGGCCTGAAATGGACCGGCCGTTCGGGATTGTTCCCGGTATTCCCGATGGCCAATCCGCCCCTGAATGTCAACCATTATCGGACTGTTCTGAACCTAGGAAATACATTAAATTAATCTTAGACAAAACCAGAGACATTGAATTTTAAAATGAACGTTTACATTTACATTTACATTTATTCATTTAGCTGACGCTTTTATCCAAAGCGACTTACAATTGCTATATTTCAGAGGTCGCACGCCTCTGGAGCAACTAGGGGTTAAGTGTCTTAGTGAAACACTTCACTAACAGCCTTACTGAAATGTAAAGATGACATAAGAAAGACACTATTTTAAAATAACCTTCTGAGGCAAAATTAATACTTACAGATTTAAACCATCTTCTGATTTTTTGCTGCCTAGGAAATAAATTAAATTACCCTTAGACAAAACCAGTCTATAAAGACATTTAATTTAAAAATGACTTACCATAAACCGTCTTTCCTTGCTTCAGAAGAAGCTGAGAAGAAAATCGCGCCGCCGCCTTCTCGTTCAAGTGTTGTTTACTCCCGGGCATCCAGCGCATGCGCAGGGGAAATTAAGACTCAGAGGTCTAGTGAACTATCTATTAGTAGAATCAATTAATGTTTTTGTTATATCAGTGCATTGCCACCAAGCCATTAGTGTAATCAACCTAAACTAAAAATGTTTTATCTGAACAACATTAGTGAATCTAAGTTGATTTGACAAAAGAAAAAATGTTGTGTTAACAAATCATGGAAATCATTTTTTACAGTGTAGGATTGTTTATTTTCTAATAGGGTTGAGAAAATAAGCAGATCTAGAAGCTTTTAAGGCCTCTCTGTAAGCAATCGAGCTCTCCTTCCATGAAATGCGAAATACATCTAGTTTAGTTTTCTTCCAGTTGCGCTCCATTTTTCTGGCTGCTCTCTTAAGGGCCCGGGTGTGCTCGTTGTACCACGGCGTTGGACTATTTTCTTTAATCTTCTTTAAGCGCAACGGAGCAACTGTGTCTAAAGTGCTGGAAAAGAGAGAGTTAAAAGTTTCTGTTGCAGAAACTGTAAATTTGTAAAGACTAGATAATGATCTGAGATGTCATCGCTCTGCTGTAGAATTTCAACGGCATCAACATCTATTCCATGTGATTATTATTAGATCTAAAGTATGATTACGACAATGAGTAGGTCCTGACACGTGTTGTCTAACTCCAATTGAGTTTACAAAGTTTTAAATGCCAATCCCAATGCATCTTTTTCATTATCTACATGTATTTTAGAATCACCAACAATTAGGACTTTATCTGCAGCCAATACTAATTCTGATAGAAAGTCAGCAAATTCCTTGATAAAATCTTTATGGTGCCCTGGTGGCCTGTATACAGTAGCCAGCAGAATTCTCCAACGTGATTTATCGTTTACACAATATATTTTTACATTTAGCACCAACACTTCAAAATAAGTATATTTAAAACTAGATTTCTTATTGGTTTTGAAAATATTACTATAAATTATAAATAAATGATTGCCTTTTGGACGAGGCTTATGTTTATAACAGTAATCTTGTGGGGTAGACTTTTGAAGTATGTAATCGTTTGGTTTTAGCCAGGTTTCTGTCAAACACAGCACGTCTAGGTTATAATCTGAAATCATATCACTAACTATGAGCGCTTTTGAAGTAAGGGATTGAATATTCAGCAACCCAAGCTTTATCGTTTGCTCATCTGTATTATATCTGTTTTTTATTTGTTGAACAATTAAATTTGTAACCTTCGGGAAACAGGCACAGTCTCTATGTGATGATATCTAGGTGACAAAGTCTCTATGTGCTGGAATTTATCATCTGACCTTGATGACGCGAGGCCGCTAGCAGACGGTCGGTTTAGCCAGTCTGTCTGCTTCCTGACCTGAGCCCCAGATTGTCATGTTTTATCTCTAAGACTATGAGCCAAATTACCAGAAAACATCATTAGTGCCGATGTGAATAACAATCTTAGAGAATTTACGATTAGCATTAGCCAGCACTTTTAAATTTGCTTTGATGTCAGGCGCTCTGGCTCCCGGCAAACATGTGACTATGGTGGCTGGTGTCTCTATTTTCACGTTCCGTGTAATAGAATCCCCAATAACTAGGGCACATTCAACAGGATTCTCACTGGGTGTTTCACTTTGTGGGTCGAATCTATCTGTTTTTCCTCGCGACTACAGCGTCTCACGGTAACCCAATTGCCCTGCTGCACAGGCTCTACAGCCGGAACCGAACAATGTACCGTGTTCTCTAAGCTAATCGCATCCAAAGTAGTATCTAAACCCCTTGCTCTCTTACAATTAACCTCAATTAAAGTTTGGATGAGTGTCTCTAGTTCCTAAATCTTCCCTGCATTTATCACATGTAAATCCTGTGCTGACAGAGAAGGCTGTGATATACATGTTACATGAAGTGCAAGTGACAATAAGAGGAGATGATGACATGTCTCACCGTGTTTGTTTGACTGACTGATACCACAGTTGTTTGATGGATTTGTAAAAGGCGCGAGCAAAACAAATAATTAAATAAAGAGCACACTGATGGCACGCTAACAGGCTAGCAAATTATTAGCGTGTTGTGCTAGTAACGATTTAGATTGAAGCAAGCTATGTAAGATTAATATGTGATGTTGAGTAAGTTATATTTAGCAGTATAAACAACAGGAAATTTAGTAAATAATGATTCAAAACAGAAAGATCTATACAAAGCTTACAGACGCAAACCAACTCAGCAGCAGCAACAGACAGACAGGAGCAATCGAGCCTCGTACAGAACCCGGTTTTGTTCATTAAATGTTCTGATCTTTGCTTTTTTATGTTTTATTTATTATACTTAAAATAAATTTGTATATTCGTTTATTTCATTTTTTCTTTAGTCACAAATGTATGACTTTTGGAAGTGCAATTTGATTACCGTATGCAGTTTTAATAAAGTTGAATTAACGGAACCTTCTGTCATGTTTAGGCTACTCTTCAAAGTGTACAGTTGCAGGTGTTGATTATATTTAGGCTAATTTACTGATAGCCCCATTAAATAATAATAAAGATAAACAATATTTAAAAAGTATATAATTATCTATGCTAAAATGCTAAATGGGGGGGGGTATCTATAGGCCCATATAGCATAAAAAAATACAATTGTCAGAACGTCGTCTCTCAGTTGCTGAATGTCGCGCAATAACGTTGCTACAGCCCTGTCGCAATTCTATGTTGTTACAATGTTTCGAGTACGTAGACAGCGACGTTGCCATAGCAGAAATGCAATGTGCCACAGACGTTGCCACAGCGTAAATGTGTTTACTTGGTTAGTGCCGTTCTCGACAATATCTTTGTAAAAGTTGTACTTACTAGCATGAAGAACAAATATTTACAGACATGGCATTGACATTTAAGATTAAAACTCTCTTCGACACAAAAACATAACCTGTGTTTGAGTTTTGTTCTTAATGTTGATACGAGCAAGAATGCAATGTTTCCCGAATATCCACACGATTTCAAATGTGACATTGATTTTATAAAACAGTATTGTCAGTAGGCTATTATTACTCAATTTTGCAACGAAAGCCACAGCAGAACTGCAGTACACAGCGGTGATTTGTGACATTATTATTTTCGTTTAACTGTTGGAAACTACTGATGCTTTTCTTTTGATTGAACTTTATTTTCGTTTAACTTTTGGAAACTAGGCTACTGATGTTTTTCGTTTGATTGGACTTATAATTACACTGACATGACAGTCTCACGCACGCACACTTCTCGTCAGCGCGAGCTGCGCGACCCGCGATTCACCTCATGTGAAATGGAGAATATTAAGAGAAAACAGTAAGAGACTGTTCTAACTTTTTGTTTGATTGGACTTTATTTTCGTTTAACTATTGGAAACTATGTTTTTCGTTTGACTGGACTTTATTTTCGTTTAACTGTTGGAAACTGGAAAAAAAGAATGGCCATGTTCTGTGGTGCATTTAAGATAACCTGCAAGTTTGTTTTTAATTTATTTAATTTTATTTATTTAGTTTAGATTGTAGGCTATTGCTCATTTCATTTGCGAGCGCTGCGAGCAGCCTGAGCCTGCCTCAGTATTTCAAAAAATGTTGTTTTACTCACTTTGGTTTAAAGCTGCTGTCCGTAACTTTTTTAAGTTCAAAATAATTATTTAAAAAAAAACATCTTCAGCCAGTGTTCAAAACTATCTGCTTGCCATAGCTAGATTCAAAACGGTTAGCTTGTAATAATGATTTTAATTCCAGTGGTACTGGTGGGTTTCCGCGGGAAATTCGAGCATGTCTTTGCGTCATCACGTCACATCCATACACATAAAGGAGTTTCGGCTAGCCGGCTATACTGCGCATGAGGAGATGTAGAGATGTATAGGCTTTTCTCGCAGCACTTTACATGATTAAACTTATGGCGGATCCAGAAAGATTGAAACAAAATCATCAGTGTCAACTGGAGATTAACCAGTTATAAAACCCAAAAGACTTCGTACTTCGGATTTAAGGTGGAAAGAGAAAGAAACCATCTCATGCAAACACAATTAGGGATACACATCGGTGGGGCTTTTGAAAGGTGTGTGTATTCCTCCCGAAGGGGTTCGAAACGGAAGAAGAGACAGCTTTTTCTGCTGAACAAGTAAGACATTTCAATAGTTCAATCGTGTAACAGTACGTTTTCTTAATTCACACAGTTATGGAGTTTCCTTTGTTGTGCCTTTCTCATTTAGCTATTATGGATAATATGAATTCTGAACTACACAGGTAATCATAAAACACATTAAATAACGTTAATCACGTAATACTGATGTTGTTAACATGAACAATTTGAGAACAAAGTAGGCTATGATTTGCACGGTTGCTGTAAATCGCGCTGATTAAATCTAACGATCGCTTGTCATGACGTCGAATGCTTTTTCCCCCTTAGTTGATCAGAACATAAATGGATGTTACTTACTTGTTCAGAAGACATTTTCCGGTGAAAATTCTTATGTTGGTCAAATTTACAAAAAGTGATTCTGTGATTCTGAATGACAGTATCCACACAGCGCGGTGATTGACAGCAGCACTCGCCTCAAAACACTGTGTTCATCCGCGCTGTTTCATGCCGATTTACAACCCACGTAAAGATGATAATTCCACGAATAACTGCAGTTACAGATTTCGAACAGAGATGGTGACAAAAAAAAAGGAAAAGTTGCGGACTGTAGCTTTAATAAATAAACATTTATTAAACTAACTGTCTGTGCGATATGCTTTAAGTGTTCTATATCTATGGATTTTATTGTAGCCAAGTAAAGTATTAGCGTTGATTTGAGAAGCTATAATTGATCAAACATGTTTTACTCGCTGTCGGCTCGGCTGCTTGGTCGGCATTTAAAACAAAATGATCCAAACATTTGTCTAAATTAACAATAAATAAATGAAAAGAAACATAACTAACAAAACTGACCTATTTTAATGGCTGCAAATAGGGCAGGCTGTCGCTGTGTAATGAGAGAAAAAAAGGAAGAAAAAAAAACGGGCTCGGACTCTGGTCGGGCTGATAATTTTTAATGAGCTGTCGGACACGGGTCGGGCCAGGGCTGGGCTTGGGCCTAGATTTGAGGCCCGTGCAGGGCTTTAATTTACTTAAGCCAAAGTGACCTGATAATAAGAATAATATTCAGATCTTTCCAATGCAACCTAGACAGCTAAATCCCTTACAATATTCAGAAAAATGTATAAAGTCCATCTTTTCCATGAACGCTTGACAGAATCCTATATCTTTGTAAAAACTCTGCTTTTATATTTTTACACTTTTTTCACTATTCCTGTTTTAGCTTGTACTTTTCTAGACAATGTTTGAAACTTTGTATTGTTAGCAATTTTTATGTTATTGCCTCTTTATGATGAATCGCTTTGTTTTCCTTATTATTATTTCATGTTGGGTAAAAGAACCAGTAATGCCTGCCTGGCTCACACTACAGGAGTTTTAAAATCCTAACCGATTTTGAAATCTGCTTGCACCACACACTTAAGGAGAATCTTTGCAGATTTTCTTCCCTCAAATCTTAAACATGCTCACACTACAAGATTTGAAAATCATGGCGCATCACACACTACAAAATGTTAATAAGATTATCATGCCAGATATGATTCCACCATGATCACGTGATCTCACGCAACAGATCGGAAGCGGAAAAGTGGATGTAAACTAAATATCTGTCCTTCAGATCAAGTCATATTTGAAAAATATGCCGTGACCAAGGAAAGCGAAATCTTTAAAAAAAAAAAAAATCATCCTTTTAACATTTAAGGATATTTCTAATGAATGGCGTCATCTCTATGAGGTGACTTGTCAGCTTCAGCGTTGCCTTGCCCATGCGCCGGAATGGGCAGCTGAGCCTTATAAAGTGGAGCTCAAAGTTAAAATTAAATGTTAAAATAATTAACAGCTTGTTTCATTACTTATATATTAGAATGAATCCGTTCTTGTTATGACTCACTCAAAGGCAGTATCTTGCCGCCACCTAGTGGCCTAACTGTGTAACTGGACTGAGTGACAGCCTGTCTATAACACGCAGAGACGAGCACCATACTGGTGAAATATCAGCAGAAAGCCTCTCGTTTGGTGAGATTACAGGATCGGAACGAACTGTTATATAACAATGATCTAACAAGCTTGTGTCAGGTTTATGTTTTGTTATACTATGTGGACCCTTATTTTGACACTGTATCTTCCGTTTACTCCACTTTCTTTTGTTTCGGTTTCATTACTGAACATGTACTAGTCTTCGTGCCTGCCGACAACAGTGTAACACTTTTATTTAGCAATAAATAAATAAATAAAGATAATAAATAAAGATAATACCGCATATCCTTTTTTATGTGCATATGACGCTGATGAGTCACTCAAAATTACCTCATTCCTTCACCACGACAGCCCTACTTGTTTCTTATTGGCTATTGTGACAGTACTGACGTAATCACAATCTTGCTCATCCCGATAAATATCAAACATGTTTGATATGATCGGGGCGACCCCGATTTGTGTGAGAGCAGATCGGGAGGTGCAAGATTCGATCTGTGAACGCCTCACATTACCAGATAATCTGTGCCGAACATCGGAACCGATCGAGGTCCTCGACAAGATATTTTCTCCGATTCTCGGGAGGGGGAAATCGGGCATAAATCGGCCTAAAACTCCTGTAGTGTGAGCCAGGCATAAATGAATAAATGAATAACTCAGGAGTTATGGCATGTGTAACTCGCTTGATTTTATAAACACATTCTAATTTCAGTGCAAGTCTTATTAATTATGTTTCTTCTCCAGTTGTGTCAGCTTGTCCAGTGAAGTCAGTGTCAGTGATGGTGGGAGATTCAGTCACTCTACACACTGGTGTTCCTGAACCACAGAGATATGATGTGGTTCAGTGGAGATTTGGACTTCTAAACTCTCCTATAGCTGAAATCAATAGAAAGACTAGACAATCATTTACATCTAACACTGATGAGGGATTCAGAGACAGACTGCAGCTGGACTATTGGACTGGATCACTGACTATCAGGAACATCACAACCAAACACACTGGAGAATATAAATTTGACATCAGCACCAGCGTGCACACCATACAGAAGTCATTCACTGTGACTGTCGGCGGTGAGTACATCAATGTCATAATAACTATATTCAGATCAGCAGTGTGTGAATAGTTTAGATCAGTGGTTCCCGTCCTTTTTCAACTTGCGGCCCACACAACCAATCACAAAGTTTCTGCGGCCCACAAGAATTTTAACGGACCTGACTATTTGTGTCGCGTTGGTTAATGAGGACTTGGAAACGGAGATTAACACAGCGGCTAGCTGCTACATTGCTCAACACTGCAAAAGCACATTGTAAATAGAAACATTTGATAATCTCCAGAGCGTAAACACAAATACGCACTGGAGCATTTGACAAATCTGTTATCCTATTATTACAGCTTCACCTCAGGGTGCTCTTGTTGCGCCCCCGGGGACCAGGCCTGACCGAGCCTTGAGACTCTTAACAATTAGACAGTTTAGACCTCAGACTCTCCTTAGAGTTAGACTTGCCTAATACAAAGGTTGGTTTAACATTTACTGACCACTGTTGGCCTGAAGAGAAGCAAGGCGCAAACTGAGATCAGGCTTGATGTGAAGCTTAATCCGATAAAATAATGTGAAAAGCTTAAAATAAAAACCAAAGTAAAATAAATTAAACCTAAAATAATCAAGTAAAGAAAAGCTTTCAGCAACACAGAAGAGTGGCTGCTTTTTTTCCGCTCCCACACATGTGAAGACTAGTGCTATTTTCTTCGTTTAGATTTATTTTGATGTCAGGCATTGCTGAAGATTCATCTGTATCACTTTATAATTATTTACAATTTGTTTGTATGTATTAACTAAAATGAACTAACCATGAGCAATACATTTGTTACTGTATTTATTCATCTTTGTTATTATTAGTTAATAAAAATACAATTGTTCATGTTAGTACACAGTGCATTAACTAATGTTAACAAATACGTTTGAATTTAGTAATTTGTTAGTAAATGTTGAAATTAACATGAACGATTAATAAATGCTGTGGAAGTATTGTTCATTCTTAGTTCATGTTAACTAAAGTAACTAATGTTAACTAATAAAACCTTATTATAAAGTGTTAGTGATTTATTGTTACTTGTAGGTGAAGAAACATCTGCATTTTTCCTTTTCCGTCACCTTGCTGATAACCTTTTATCATGTTTAAATCTGCTGTAGCATACAGTAATAATGCAGCAAAAGTAGATAAACTGATGGTTTATTCTTAACTCAACCAATCAGCGAGCTGACATTGCATTTTTACATATATTAATAAAATTATAATTTTTATTAATAGTAAATGCAACCCACTGGGGGTGTTTATTATGGAGGGTACTTATGTTTCCTTCTACTATCATTTCATTATATGAACACGGTTCTCTCTTCTTTTTAATTTTCTGTCCCAGGAAATGTCCTATTAGACTTAAATGTGCCTCTTTGACTAGTGAAGGTTTGTTGTAGTAATTAAACTTTAACTCTGATTTAATTCAGCTTTATTATTGTGAGATGTGTTAACTAACTTTCTGTAGTCATGTTCTGAGTGTGTGTTTATCTCTGTTCATGTGTATCTCTGTTCTTCATGTGTTTATCTCTGTTCTTCATGTGTTTATCTCTGTTCTTCATGTGTTTATCTCTGTTCTTCATGTGTTTATCTCTGTTCTTCATGTGTTTATCTCTGTTCTTCATGTGTTTATCTCTGTTCTTCATGTGTTTATCTCTGTTCTTCATGTTTTATCTCTGTTCTTCATGTGTTTATCTCTGTTCTTCATGCGTTTATCTCTGTTCTTCATGTGTTTATCTCTGTTCTTCATGTGTTTATCTCTGTTCTTCATGTGTTTATCTCTGTTCTTCATGTGTTTATCTCTGTTCTTCATGTGTTTATCTCTGTTCTTCATGTGTTTATCTCTGTTCTTCATGTGTTTATCTCTGTTCTTCATGTGTTTATCTCTGTTCTTCACGTGTTTATCTCTGTTCTTCATGTGTTTATCTCTGTTCTTCATGTGTTTATCTCTGTTCTTCATGTGTTTATCTCTGTTCTTCATGTGTTTATCTCTGTTCTTCATGTGTTTATCTCTGTTCTTCATGTGTTTATCTCTGTTCTTCATGTGTTTATCTCTGTTCTTCATGTGTTTATCTCTGTTCTTCATGTGTTTATCTCTGTTCTTCATGTGTTTATCTCTGTTCTTCACGTGTTTATCTCTGTTCTTCATGTGTTTATCTCTGTTCTTCACGTGTTTATCTCTGTTCTTCATGTGTTTATCTCTGTTCTTCATGTGTTTATCTCTGTTCTTCATGTGTTTATCTCTGTTCTTCACGTGTTTATCTCTGTTCTTCATGTGTTTATCTCTGTTCTTCATGTGTTTATCTCTGTTCTTCATGCGTTTATCTCTGTTCTTCATGTTTATCTCTGTTCTTCATGCGTTTATCTCTGTTCTTCATGTGTTTATCTCTGTTCTTCATGTGTTTATCTCTGTTCTTCACGTGTTTATCTCTGTTCTTCATGTGTTTATCTCTGTTCTTCATGTGTTTATCTCTGTTCTTCATGTGTTTATCTCTGTTCTTCATGTGTTTATCTCTGTTCTTCATGTGTTTATCTCTGTTCTTCATGTGTTTATCTCTGTTCTTCATGTGTTTATCTCTGTTCTTCATGTGTTTATCTCTGTTCTTCATGCGTTTATCTCTGTTCTTCATGTGTTTATCTCTGTTCTTCATGCGTTTATCTCTGTTCTTCATGTGTTTATCTCTGTTCTTCATGTGTTTATCTCTGTTCTTCATGTGTTTATCTCTGTTCTTCATGTGTTTATCTCTGGTCTTCATGTGTTTATCTCTGTTCTTCATGTGTTTATCTCTGTTCTTCATGCGTTTATCTCTGTTCTTCATGTGTTTATCTCTGTTCTTCATGTGTTTATCTCTGTTCTTCATGTGTTTATCTCTGTTCTTCATGTGTTTATCTCTGTTCTTCATGTGTTTATCTCTGTTCTTCATGTGTTTATCTGTTCTTCATGCGTTTATCTCTGTTCTTCATGTGTTTATCTCTGTTCTTCACGCGTTTATCTCTGTTCTTCACGTGTTTATCTCTGTTCTTCATGTGTTTATCTCTGTTCTTCATGTGTTTATCTCTGTTCTTCATGTGTTTATCTCTGTTCTTCACGTGTTTATCTCTGTTCTTCATGTGTTTATCTCTGTTCTTCATGTGTTTATCTCTGTTCTTCATGTGTTTATCTCTGTTCTTCACGTGTTTATCTCTGTTCTTCACGTGTTTATCTCTGTTCTTCATGTGTTTATCTCTGTTCTTCATGTGTTTATCTCTGTTCTTCACGTGTTTATCTCTGTTCTTCATGTGTTTATCTCTGTTCTTCATGTGTTTATCTCTGTTCTTCATGTGTTTATCTCTGTTCTTCATGTGTTTATCTCTGTTCTTCACGTGTTTATCTCTGTTCTTCATGTGTTTATCTCTGTTCTTCATGTGTTTATCTCTGTTCTTCACGTGTTTATCTCTGTTCTTCATGTGTTTATCTCTGTTCTTCATGTGTTTATCTCTGTTCTTCATGTGTTTATCTCTATTCTTCATGTGTTTATCTCTGTTCTTCATGTGTTTATCTCTGTTCTTCACGTGTTTATCTCTGTTCTTCACGTGTTTATCTCTGTTCTTCATGTGTTTATCTCTGTTCTTCACGTGTTTATCTCTGTTCTTCATGTGTTTATCTCTGTTCTTCATGTGTTTATCTCTGTTCTTCATGTGTTTATCTCTGTTCTTCATGTGTTTATCTCTGTTCTTCATGTGTTTATCTCTGTTCTTCATGTGTTTATCTCTGTTCTTCATGTGTTTATCTCTGTTCTTCACGCGTTTATCTCTGTTCTTCACGTGTTTATCTCTGTTCTTCACGTGTTTATCTCTGTTCTTCACGTGTTTATCTCTGTTCTTCACGTGTTTATCTCTGTTCTTCACGTGTTTATCTCTGTTCTTCATGTGTTTATCTCTGTTCTTCATGTGTTTATCTCTGTTCTTCATGTGTTTATCTCTGTTCTTCACGTGTTTATCTCTGTTCTTCATGTGTTTATCTCTGTTCTTCACGTGTTTATCTCTGTTCTTCACGTGTTTATCTCTGTTCTTCACGTGTTTATCTCTGTTCTTCATGTGTTTATCTCTGTTCTTCATGTGTTTATCTCTGTTCTTCATGTGTTTATCTCTGTTCTTCATGTGTTTATCTCTGTTCTTCACGTGTTTATCTCTGTTCTTCACGTGTTTATCTCTGTTCTTCATGTGTTTATCTCTGTTCTTCACGTGTTTATCTCTGTTCTTCATGTGTTTATCTCTGTTCTTCATGTGTTTATCTCTGTTCTTCATGTGTTTATCTCTGTTCTTCATGTGTTTATCTCTGTTCTTCACGGGTTTATCTCTGTTCTTCTTGTGTTTATCGCTGTTCTTCATGTGTTTATCTCTGTTCTTCATGTGTTTATCTCTGTTCTTCATGTGTTTATCTCTGTTCTTCATGTGTTTATCTCTGTTCTTCACGCGTTTATCTCTGTTCTTCACGTGTTTATCTCTGTTCTTCATGTGTTTATCTCTGTTCTTCATGTGTTTATCTCTGTTCTTCATGTGTTTATCTCTGTTCTTCACGTGTTTATCTCTGTTCTTCATGTGTTTATCTCTGTTCTTCATGTGTTTATCTCTGTTCTTCACGTGTTTATCTCTGTTCTTCACGTGTTTATCTCTGTTCTTCATGTGTTTATCTCTGTTCTTCATGTGTTTATCTCTGTTCTTCATGTGTTTATCTCTGTTCTTCATGTGTTTATCTCTGTTCTTCACGTGTTTATCTCTGTTCTTCATGTGTTTATCTCTGTTCTTCATGTGTTTATCTCTGTTCTTCATGTGTTTATCTCTGTTCTTCATGTGTTTATCTCTGTTCTTCATGTGTTTATCTCTGTTCTTCATGTGTTTATCTCTGTTCTTCACGTGTTTATCTCTGTTCTTCATGTGTTTATCTCTGTTCTTCATGTGTTTATCTCTGTTCTTCATGTGTTTATCTCTATTCTTCATGTGTTTATCTCTGTTCTTCATGTGTTTATCTCTGTTCTTCACGTGTTTATCTCTGTTCTTCACGTGTTTATCTCTGTTCTTCACGTGTTTATCTCTGTTCTTCACGTGTTTATCTCTGTTCTTCATGTGTTTATCGCTGTTCTTCATGTGTTTATCTCTGTTCTTCATGTGTTTATGTCTGTTCTTCATGTGTTTATCTCTGTTCTTCATGCGTTTATCTCTGTTCTTCATGTGTTTATCTCTGTTCTTCATGTGTTTATCTGTTCTTCATGTGTTTATCTCTGTTCTTCATGTGTTTATCTCTGTTCTACATGTGTTTATCTCTGTTCTTCATGTGTTTATCTCTGTTCTACATGTGTTTATCTCTGTTCTTCATGTGTTTATCTCTGTTCTTCATGTGTTTATCTCTGTTCTACATGTGTTTATCTCTGTTCTTCATGTGTTTATCTCCGTTCTTCATGTGTTTATCTCTGTTCTTCATGTGTTTATCTCTGTTCTTCATGTGTTTATCTCTGTTCTTCATGTGTTTATCTCCGTTCTTCATGTGTTTATCTCTGTTCTTCATGTGTTTATCTCTGTTCTACATGTGTTTATCTCTGTTCTTCATGTGTTTATCTCCGTTCTTCATGTGTTTATCTCTGTTCTTCATGTGTTTATCTCTGTTCTACACGTGTTTATCTCTGTTCTACATGTGTTTATCTCTGTTCTTCATGTGTTTATCTCTGTTCTTCATGTGTTTATCTCTGTTCTTCATGTGTTTATCTCTGTTCTTCATGTGTTTATCTCTGTTCTTCATGTGTTTATCTCTGTTCTTCACGTGTTTATCTCTGTTCTTCATGTGTTTATCTCTGTTCTTCATGTGTTTATCTCTGTTCTTCACGTGTTTATCTCTGTTCTTCACGTGTTTATCTCTGTTCTTCACGTGTTTATCTCTGTTCTTCACGTGTTTATCTCTGTTCTTCACGTGTTTATCTCTGTTCTTCATGTGTTTATCTCTGTTCTTCATGTGTTTATCTCTGTTCTTCACGTGTTTATCTCTGTTCTTCACGTGTTTATCTGTTCTTCATGTGTTTATCTCTGTTCTTCATGTGTTTATCTGTTCTTCATGTGTTTATCTCTGTTCTTCATGTGTTTATCTGTTCTTCATGTGTTTATCTCTGTTCTTCATGTGTTTATCTGTTCTTCATGTGTTTATCTCTGTTCTTCATGTGTTTATCTCTGTTCTTCATGTGTTTATCTCTGTTCTTCATGTGTTTATCTGTGTTCTTCATGTGTTTATCTCTGTTCTTCATGTGTTTATCTCTGTTCTTCATGTGTTTATCTCTGTTCTTCATGTGTTTATCTCTGTTCTTCATGTGTTTATCTCTGTTCTTCATGTGTTTATCTCTGTTCTTCATGTGTTTATCTCTGTTCTTCATGTGTTTATCTCTGTTCTTCATGTGTTTATCTCTGTTCTTCACGTGTTTATCTCTGTTCTTCATGTGTTTATCTCTGTTCTTCATGTGTTTATCTCTGTTCTTCACGTGTTTATCTCTGTTCTTCATGTGTTTATCTCTGTTCTTCACGTGTTTATCTCTGTTCTTCATGTGTTTATCTCTGTTCTTCATGTGTTTATCTGTTCTTCATGTGTTTATCTCTGTTCTTCATGTGTTTATCTCTGTTCTTCATGTGTTTATCTCTGTTCTTCATGTGTTTATCTGTGTTCTTCATGTGTTTATCTCTGTTCTTCATGTGTTTATCTCTGTTCTTCATGTGTTTATCTCTGTTCTTCATGTGTTTATCTCTGTTCTTCATGTGTTTATCTCTGTTCTTCATGTGTTTATCTCTGTTCTTCATGTGTTTATCTCTGTTCTTCATGTGTTTATCTCTGTTCTTCATGTGTTTATCTCTGTTCTTCATGTGTTTATCTCTGTTCTTCACGTGTTTATCTCTGTTCTTCATGTGTTTATCTCTGTTCTTCATGTGTTTATCTCTGTTCTTCATGTGTTTATCTCTATTCTTCATGTGTTTATCTCTGTTCTTCATGTGTTTATCTCTGTTCTTCACGTGTTTATCTCTGTTCTTCACGTGTTTATCTCTGTTCTTCACGTGTTTATCTCTGTTCTTCACGTGTTTATCTCTGTTCTTCATGTGTTTATCGCTGTTCTTCATGTGTTTATCTCTGTTCTTCATGTGTTTATGTCTGTTCTTCATGTGTTTATCTCTGTTCTTCATGTGTTTATCTCTGTTCTTCATGTGTTTATCTCTGTTCTTCATGTGTTTATCTGTTCTTCATGTGTTTATCTCTGTTCTTCATGTGTTTATCTCTGTTCTACATGTGTTTATCTCTGTTCTTCATGTGTTTATCTCTGTTCTACATGTGTTTATCTCTGTTCTTCATGTGTTTATCTCTGTTCTTCATGTGTTTATCTCTGTTCTACATGTGTTTATCTCTGTTCTTCATGTGTTTATCTCCGTTCTTCATGTGTTTATCTCTGTTCTACATGTGTTTATCTCTGTTCTTCATGTGTTTATCTCTGTTCTTCATGTGTTTATCTCTGTTCTTCATGTGTTTATCTCTGTTCTTCATGTGTTTATCTCTGTTCTTCATGTGTTTATCTCTGTTCTTCATGTGTTTATCTCTGTTCTTCACGTGTTTATCTCTGTTCTTCATGTGTTTATCTCTGTTCTTCATGTGTTTATCTCTGTTCTTCACGTGTTTATCTCTGTTCTTCACGTGTTTATCTCTGTTCTTCACGTGTTTATCTCTGTTCTTCACGTGTTTATCTCTGTTCTTCACGTGTTTATCTCTGTTCTTCATGTGTTTATCTCTGTTCTTCACGTGTTTATCTCTGTTCTTCACGTGTTTATCTCTGTTCTTCACGTGTTTATCTGTTCTTCATGTGTTTATCTCTGTTCTTCATGTGTTTATCTGTTCTTCATGTGTTTATCTCTGTTCTTCATGTGTTTATCTGTTCTTCATGTGTTTATCTCTGTTCTTCATGTGTTTATCTGTTCTTCATGTGTTTATCTCTGTTCTTCATGTGTTTATCTCTGTTCTTCATGTGTTTATCTCTGTTCTTCATGTGTTTATCTGTGTTCTTCATGTGTTTATCTCTGTTCTTCATGTGTTTATCTCTGTTCTTCATGTGTTTATCTCTGTTCTTCATGTGTTTATCTCTGTTCTTCATGTGTTTATCTCTGTTCTTCATGTGTTTATCTCTGTTCTTCATGTGTTTATCTCTGTTCTTCATGTGTTTATCTCTGTTCTTCATGTGTTTATCTCTGTTCTTCACGTGTTTATCTCTGTTCTTCATGTGTTTATCTCTGTTCTTCATGTGTTTATCTCTGTTCTTCACGTGTTTATCTCTGTTCTTCATGTGTTTATCTCTGTTCTTCACGTGTTTATCTCTGTTCTTCATGTGTTTATCTCTGTTCTTCATGTGTTTATCTGTTCTTCATGTGTTTATCTCTGTTCTTCATGTGTTTATCTCTGTTCTTCATGTGTTTATCTCTGTTCTTCATGTGTTTATCTGTGTTCTTCATGTGTTTATCTCTGTTCTTCATGTGTTTATCTCTGTTCTTCATGTGTTTATCTCTGTTCTTCATGTGTTTATCTCTGTTCTTCATGTGTTTATCTCTGTTCTTCATGTGTTTATCTCTGTTCTTCATGTGTTTATCTCTGTTCTTCACGTGTTTATCTCTGTTCTTCATGTGTTTATCTCTGTTCTTCATGTGTTTATCTCTGTTCTTCATGTGTTTATCTCTGTTCTTCATGCGTTTATCTCTGTTCTTCATGTGTTTATCTCTGTTCTTCATGTGTTTATCTCTGTTCTTCACGTGTTTATCTCTGTTCTTCATGTGTTTATCTCTGTTCTTCATGTGTTTATCTCTGTTCTTCATGTGTTTATCTCTGTTCTTCATGTGTTTATCTCTGTTCTTCATGTGTTTATCTCTGTTCTTCACGTGTTTATCTCTGTTCTTCATGTGTTTATCTCTGTTCTTCACGTGTTTATCTCTGTTCTTCACGTGTTTATCTCTGTTCTTCACGTGTTTATCTCTGTTCTTCACGTGTTTATCTCTGTTCTTCATGTGTTTATCGCTGTTCTTCATGTGTTTATCTCTGTTCTTCATGTGTTTATCTCTGTTCTTCATGTGTTTATCTCTGTTCTTCATGTGTTTATCTCTGTTCTTCATGTGTTTATCTCTGTTCTTCATGTGTTTATCTGTGTTCTTCATGTGTTTATCTCTGTTCTTCATGTGTTTATCTCTGTTCTTCATGTGTTTATCTCTGTTCTTCATGTGTTTATCTCTGTTCTTCATGTGTTTATCTGTGTTCTTCATGTGTTTATCTCTGTTCTTCATGTGTTTATCTCTGTTCTTCATGTGTTTATCTCTGTTCTTCATGTGTTTATCTCTGTTCTTCATGTGTTTATCTCTGTTCTTCATGTGTTTATCTCTGTTCTTCATGTGTTTATCTCTGTTCTTCATGTGTTTATCTCTGTTCTTCATGTGTTTATCTCTGTTCTTCATGTGTTTATCTCTGTTCTTCACGTGTTTATCTCTGTTCTTCATGTGTTTATCTCTGTTCTTCATGTGTTTATCTCTGTTCTTCACGTGTTTATCTCTGTTCTTCATGTGTTTATCTCTGTTCTTCACGTGTTTATCTCTGTTCTTCATGTGTTTATCTCTGTTCTTCATGTGTTTATCTGTTCTTCATGTGTTTATCTCTGTTCTTCATGTGTTTATCTCTGTTCTTCATGTGTTTATCTCTGTTCTTCATGTGTTTATCTGTGTTCTTCATGTGTTTATCTCTGTTCTTCATGTGTTTATCTCTGTTCTTCATGTGTTTATCTCTGTTCTTCATGTGTTTATCTCTGTTCTTCATGTGTTTATCTCTGTTCTTCATGTGTTTATCTCTGTTCTTCATGTGTTTATCTCTGTTCTTCATGTGTTTATCTCTGTTCTTCATGTGTTTATCTCTGTTCTTCATGTGTTTATCTCTGTTCTTCACGTGTTTATCTCTGTTCTTCATGTGTTTATCTCTGTTCTTCATGTGTTTATCTCTGTTCTTCATGTGTTTATCTCTATTCTTCATGTGTTTATCTCTGTTCTTCATGTGTTTATCTCTGTTCTTCACGTGTTTATCTCTGTTCTTCACGTGTTTATCTCTGTTCTTCACGTGTTTATCTCTGTTCTTCACGTGTTTATCTCTGTTCTTCATGTGTTTATCGCTGTTCTTCATGTGTTTATCTCTGTTCTTCATGTGTTTATGTCTGTTCTTCATGTGTTTATCTCTGTTCTTCATGCGTTTATCTCTGTTCTTCATGTGTTTATCTCTGTTCTTCATGTGTTTATCTGTTCTTCATGTGTTTATCTCTGTTCTTCATGTGTTTATCTCTGTTCTACATGTGTTTATCTCTGTTCTTCATGTGTTTATCTCTGTTCTACATGTGTTTATCTCTGTTCTTCATGTGTTTATCTCTGTTCTTCATGTGTTTATCTCTGTTCTACATGTGTTTATCTCTGTTCTTCATGTGTTTATCTCCGTTCTTCATGTGTTTATCTCTGTTCTACATGTGTTTATCTCTGTTCTTCATGTGTTTATCTCTGTTCTTCATGTGTTTATCTCTGTTCTTCATGTGTTTATCTCTGTTCTTCATGTGTTTATCTCTGTTCTTCATGTGTTTATCTCTGTTCTTCACGTGTTTATCTCTGTTCTTCATGTGTTTATCTCTGTTCTTCATGTGTTTATCTCTGTTCTTCACGTGTTTATCTCTGTTCTTCACGTGTTTATCTCTGTTCTTCACGTGTTTATCTCTGTTCTTCACGTGTTTATCTCTGTTCTTCACGTGTTTATCTCTGTTCTTCATGTGTTTATCTCTGTTCTTCACGTGTTTATCTCTGTTCTTCACGTGTTTATCTCTGTTCTTCACGTGTTTATCTGTTCTTCATGTGTTTATCTCTGTTCTTCATGTGTTTATCTGTTCTTCATGTGTTTATCTCTGTTCTTCATGTGTTTATCTGTTCTTCATGTGTTTATCTCTGTTCTTCATGTGTTTATCTGTTCTTCATGTGTTTATCTCTGTTCTTCATGTGTTTATCTCTGTTCTTCATGTGTTTATCTCTGTTCTTCATGTGTTTATCTCTGTTCTTCACGTGTTTATCTCTGTTCTTCATGTGTTTATCTCTGTTCTTCATGTGTTTATCTCTGTTCTTCATGTGTTTATCTCTGTTCTTCATGCGTTTATCTCTGTTCTTCATGTGTTTATCTCTGTTCTTCATGTGTTTATCTCTGTTCTTCACGTGTTTATCTCTGTTCTTCATGTGTTTATCTCTGTTCTTCATGTGTTTATCTCTGTTCTTCATGTGTTTATCTCTGTTCTTCATGTGTTTATCTCTGTTCTTCACGTGTTTATCTCTGTTCTTCATGTGTTTATCTCTGTTCTTCACGTGTTTATCTCTGTTCTTCATGTGTTTATCTCTGTTCTTCATGTGTTTATCTCTGTTCTTCATGTGTTTATCTCTGTTCTTCATGGGTTTATCTCTGTTCTTCATGTGTTTATCTCTGTTCTTCATGTGTTTATCTCTGTTCTTCATGTGTTTATCTCTGTTCTTCATGTGTTTCCCTTTCGAGAGGTCTCTCCTATTGCGTAAGTAGCTTACGCTATGGGAAAACTCCTTTTCTCGAGAATATTGAAGTCTTTATGTAAAACGCATTGCAGCTGCACAGCTGACAGCAATGAACGAAGGCAGCTCGGTCATTGGCTGTGCTGCGGCAACTTGCTCGAACCAATGACGGGGCGACTCTGAATGCGCGACCAATGAGCGCGCTTCGCGCCCGCGCGCGTCAGAGCCCGCCAAGATGGGCGTGGCCAAGAGCTATATATTGGGCGCCCCGTCATGAGAGTTCTTTAGATTTAATCTCCTTCAGCGAACACCTTCTTCGCTGGATCCTCCGGATTATTGAAGCTTCGCCGTCGAAAAGCATACCAGCGGGATTTGCTACGAGGACGTCGGCACCTTCAGCCGCCTTCTAACGCGATCCTACTGAGCCATCCGGCGTACTGCTCACGCAAGTATTTACATCTGTTCGCTCTGCGACACTTGTAAAAGAGCAAATTTTCCAAGGCGTTGTTTCAAATGCCTTCCTGCGCGTCGTGCAGAGACCTTCTCCCGGACGGGGATCGTCACATCATCTGCGCTCGCTGCCTGGGCCGGGACCACGCAGAAGCTGCTTTGACCAAGGGCGGATGCCCCGAATGTGACGACCTGGGTCTCTCCGCACTGCGGGCTCGCCTCGCCGCTTTCGCCGTGAGCGAGCCCATCGCCGCCATCCCTCTGTTCGAGCCGCGCACTAAGAAAAAGCGCCGCTCACAGAGGCTTCCTGAACCTGAGCTCAGTGACGTCACGCCGAGCCAGTCTCCGCGTGCTTCACCGCCGCTCTTGCCTTCCCCACCGCCGGTTCAGTTCACCCAGCCGGACCCACACCCCTCTAGCAGAGCGGTGGGCCTTGTGACTTTCGGCGCGTCCGAGGACGACGGGGGAATGGATGACAGCTTGTCAATCGACGCTGCATCGGACGACTGGCCGGGCTCCACTCTCGACCCCGCCCCGTCGACGCTAGCTAGCGCGAGCGGGGGCTCCACCATGGATAGCGAGATTATCCGCGTTCTCTCTAAGGCCGTGGAAGACCTCGGGCTCGATTGGTCTTCTCCCGAAGAACCAACCCGGAGCCGACTGGATGAGTGGTTTCTGCAGGGGCGCCAGCAGGCCCCTCGGCAAAGGCCTTCTCCCTTCTTCCCGGAAGTTCACGACGAACTCACCAAGTCGTGGAAAGCCCCCCACTCTGCGCGCCTAAAGCCTTCTTTTTCTTCCTCGCTCTCCTCTGTGGACGGCGCGAAGGAAAGAGGCTACGAGGGAACACCGCCCCTCGAGGAGGCCGTGGCCAATCATCTCTGCCCGCCCTCCACCACCGGATGGAAAGCCAAAGCTTCCCACCCCTCGAAGCCCTGCCGCACTACTTCAGCTCTCGCCGGTCGCGCCTACGCCGCCGCCGGCCAAGCTGCATCAGCGCTTCACTCTATGGCGGTACTTCAAGTGTTCCAAGCCAAGCTTCTCCGCTCTATGGACGAGTCTGGCCCCGAACCCGAAGCCTTTAAGGACCTACGCAGCGCGACTGACATAGCCCTGCGAGCCACGAAGGCCACCGCCCAGTCTATCGGCCGTGCCATGGCTAATTTGACTGTTCTCGAGCGCCATCTGTGGTTGACTCTGACTGAGATGAAGGACGCGGATAAGGCGCCATTTCTCGACGCGCCTATCTCCACCAGCGGGCTGTTTGGACCGGCGGTTAAGGGTTTCGCCGAACGCTTCACTGAGGCCCAGAATGCTTCACAAGCTATGCGGCATTTCCTGCCCAAGCGCTCCAGCTCATCGCAGAGCAGACAGAGGCCGCCGCAGCCGCAGCGGGCTAGAACAGCCCCCACCGCCTCTCAGCCCGCGCCTCAGGCTGACGCTCGACGCCGCTCGCGCTCTCACAACCGCAAGCCGCCTTCTGAGCGACGGGGTCCTCGGCCCAAGATTGTGCTGAACCCCGAGCCTCGAAAGCCGTCCTAGCCACAAGAATGAAAAGAGAGAGTGCGTGTCTCGCAAAAGCCGGACCACTCTCTCTGCAAAAGCTCAAGCATTACCCAGTCCCCTTACAGGCGGCTGGATATGTTCATACAGCAGTCAATGGGCCAGTCACAGAGCTCGCTCACCTGCAAACAAACGCCGTTTTTACGGCGACGCACAGAAAACACAAAAAGAGTCTTTTTCTGCCTGTGTCACTAAGGGTTCACATGTCCACAAGGTGTGCATTCCCAGATACTGTCAAAACAGTGCCAAATTCATTCCCAGCTCAAGCTGCGCACCCCATGAATGTAGATCACGTGCCTACGGTCATGTACGCACCACTACACACAAGCACTGTTCACACAGTTATAAATTCATCCCCAGTAAAAGCGGGAAACATTATAAAAGTGACGCGTGTGCCTACCACTGTTTATGCACCCCCACTTATAAACACTGTCCTTACAGTGTCAAACACAACCCCAGCCCAGGCTGCGAGTTTTACAGACACAGCGCGCGCTGCTGTAATCACACACGCGCCCATTCACTCAGCTGCTCAGCGCGCGCCCGCGCCTCTGAGAGCTATGAGCTCAGGCGATTCGCTGGCCGGGTCCCTGCGTCACAGCGGCCCGCCCCTAGCCTGTATTCAGCCCATATCTGTACACGCAGCGGCATGGGAGAATATTCCAGATATGCCGAAATGGGTATTGAATATAGTAAAGCACGGATACTCGCTCCAGTTCGCTCGCAGACCACCACGTTTTACGGCTGTGGTCGAGACGAAAGTGAGAAAAGAGTGCTCACATGTTCTACGCACCGAGGTGCGCAAACTAATAGAAAAGGGTGCTGTGGAAACTGTTCCCCCCTCTCTGAGCGAGGCAGGTTTTTACAGCCGCTATTTTCTCGTCCCGAAAAAGGATGGCGGTCTCCGCCCCATCCTAGATCTCAGACACCTGAACAAAGCACTAATGATTCGCTCGTTCAGAATGTTAACAACCAAGCATATCCTCGCGCAAGTACGCCCAGGAGATTGGTTTCTCTCAGTGGATCTGAAAGATGCTTACTTTCACATTCCAATAGCGCCTCATCACAGGCCGTTTCTGAGATTCGCTTTCGAGGGACAGTCGTACCAGTACACAGTACTTCCGTTCGGCCTGTCCCTGGCTCCCCGTACATTCACGAAATGTATGGATGCAGCACTTTCCCCCCTAAGGCGAAGGGGAGTGCGAATACTGAATTATCTCGACGATTGGCTGATTCTAGCACAATCAGAGAGTCAGTTAATAACACACAGATCTTGGATTATCAGCCATTTAGAATGCCTGGGTCTAAGAATCAATTTTGCAAAAAGCATACTATCTCCCAGCCAGAGGATTTCTTTCCTGGGAATAGTTCTAGACTCGATGCAAATGACAGCGCGTCTCTCATCAGAGCGCGCGCTCACCATCCGGCGCCTTGCAACATCATTCAGGGCGGGCGCGCTCGCCCCCGTCAAGCGGTTTCAGAGGATGCTCGGTCTCATGGCCTCAGCATCGGCCGTACTCCAGCTAGGATTGTTGCATATGCGCCCTCTCCAACGCTGGCTCAAGAGCCGCGTCCCTACTCACGCGTGGCGTTCGGGCCACCTTTTAATCAGAGCGAACCACGGCTGTATAAAAGCCCTGACGCACTGGAAAGCCGCCGACTGGTACCAGTCAGGCGTGAGTCTGGGTGTGAACACAAGGAGAAAGATGATAACGACAGATGCCTCCAAAATAGGTTGGGGGGCCCTTTACGAGGGCAGGCCTGTCTCCGGCTTTTGGTCAAACCCGGAGAAGCGCCTACACATAAACTGTCTGGAAATGAAAGCGGTCGCTTTGGCTCTCAGAGCCCTGCTCCCACAGCTGAGAAACGAACACGTCTTGGTCCGAACGGACAACATGACGGTAGTATCGTACATAAATCGCCAGGGTGGACTCAGGTCGAGCTCCATGCATTCAATGGCCAGGAGACTCATTTTATGGTCCCAGCACAACTTGCGCTCGCTGAGAGCAGCGCATGTGCCAGGTGCCCTGAACCAGGGGGCGGACATGCTATCCAGAGACAAAATTCTCCCAGGAGAATGGGCTCTCAACCCGCTGACGATTCACTGGTTATGGAAAACCTTTGGCAAAGCGGAGATCGACCTCTTCGCCTCCAAGGAGAACGCGCACTGCCCTCTTTTCTTCACGAAAAGCATGGATGCGCTCGCCCAGAGCTGGCCGAGCCGTCCCTTATATGCCTTTCCCCCGATCGCGATGCTACCGCAGGTCATCAGTCGGGTCAGAGAGGAGAAAGACGCAGTGCTGCTGATAGCCCCACTCTGGAAGAACCAAACATGGTTTCCAGATCTGATGCAAATGCAATCTGCACCACGGCCGATTCCACTGAGGCCAGACCTCCTCAGTCAGGCCAACGGGATGATATTTCATCCCCGCCCCGATCTGTGGGCCCTTCATGCATGGCCCCTCAACGGGTTCCCAGGAACCTCACGAGCGGAGCACTAAAAACCATCGCTGAGGCGCGGGCGCCCTCCACGAGACGCTTATATGCCCAGAAATGGAAAGTGTTCAGTGTCTGGTGTAATGCCAAGGGCCTGAACCCTGAAACATGCGAGATTACGAACGTACTCGCTTTTCTACAAGGGCTTCTGGAGGCGGGCCGCGCCCCCTCCACGCTCAAAGTATATGTGGCGGCCATCACAGCATCACACGACCCTGTAATGGAACGTTCATTGGGAAGAAACGACCTAATTATTCGTTTCCTAAGGGGCGCTAGGAGGATGAACCCTTCACGCCCCCCCTCAGTGCCGATCTGGGACCTAGCTACTGTCCTAGACGCTCTTAAAGGGCCTCCGTTCGAACCACTCCGAACCGTGCACCTTAAACAGCTCTCGCTCAAGACTGCGCTCTTGCTGGCACTCGCCTCGGTCAAGAGAGTGGGCGACCTGCACGCGCTTTCGACAAGCGCTGCCTGCCTAGAATTCGGACCTAACGACTGCAGGGTCGTCCTTAGACCGAAACATGGGTATATTCCTAAAGTGCTCACCACTCCCTTCAGAGCACAGGTTATCTCCCTAACTGCGCTATCGTCCCCAGCAGACGAACACGACGCTAATCTACTCTGCCCCGTTAGGGCTCTCAGAGTGTATTTGGAGCGTTCTGCCCTATTCAGACAGACAGAACAACTGTTTGTATGCTTTGGCGGCCGTACGAAAGGTTCCGCCGTTTCAAAGCAGAGAATCTCTCACTGGATAGTTGAAGCTATAGCGCTGGCTTATGAAGCTAAGGGACTTCAATGCCCCTGGGGAGTCAAAGCACACTCCACCAGGAGTGTGGCTTCTTCCTGGGCATGGTCGAGCGGGATACCGATCGAGGATATTTGTGCGGCGGCAGGCTGGGCCTCACCGTCCACATTTATCAGGTTCTACAACCTACAGGTCCCGACACTGCATTCCAATGTACTATCAGCATGATGCTAGTTGAACTACGAGTTCGTATCTAGATTATGTATGTGCTTGTGTCACACTGAGCGCCTTCTAGCCGCTCTGTATTCTTTCCCACATATAAAGCTCGCCTCTGCCGGCTAGTTGGATGATAACTTTGCTTTTTTAGCTCAGGCACCTGCCTCTGGCTATCATAAGGCGAAGTTCAGCACGCACGGCGTTTTGCATGGTGTTCCCATAGCGTAAGCTACTTACGCAATAGGAGAGACCTCTCGAAAGGGAACGACTCGGTTACTAACGTAACCTCGGTTCCCTGAGAGGAGGGAACGAGTATTGCGTAAGCTGCCGTGCTTGTGCTTGGTTAGTTCGCTTCAGTCGTTTTAACCTAAAGAACTCTCATGACGGGGCGCCCAATATATAGCTCTTGGCCACGCCCATCTTGGCGGGCTCTGACGCGCGCGGGCGCGAAGCGCGCTCATTGGTCGCGCATTCAGAGTCGCCCCGTCATTGGTTCGAGCAAGTTGCCGCAGCACAGCCAATGACCGAGCTGCCTTCGTTCATTGCTGTCAGCTGTGCAGCTGCAATGCGTTTTACATAAAGACTTCAATATTCTCGAGAAAAGGAGTTTTCCCATAGCGTAAGCTACTTACGCAATACTCGTTCCCTCCTCTCAGGGAACCGAGGTTACGTTAGTAACCGAGTCGTTATCTTTGTTCTTCATGTGTTTATCTCTGTTCTTCATGTGTTTATCTGTTCTTCATGTGTTTATCTGTTCTTCATGTGTTTATCTCTGTTCTTCATGTGTTTATCTGTTCTTCATGTGTTTATCTCTGTTCTTCATGTGTTTATCTCTGTTCTTCATGTGTTTATCTCTGTTCTTCATGTGTTTATCTGTTCTTCATGTGTTTATCTCTGTTCTTCATGTGTTTATCTCTGTTCTTCATGTGTTTATCTCTGTTCTTCATGTGTTTATCTCTGTTCTTCATGTGTTTATCTCTGTTCTTCATGTGTTTATCTCTGTTCTTCATGTGTTTATCTCTGTTCTTCACGTGTTTATCTCTGTTCTTCATGTGTTTATCTGTTCTTCATGTGTTTATCTCTGTTCTTCATGTGTTTATCTCTGTTCTTCATGTGTTTGTCTGTTCTTCATGTGTTTATCTCTGTTCTTCATGTGTTTATCTCTGTTCTTCACGTGTTTATCTCTGTTCTTCATGCAGTTTATCTCTGTTCTTCATGTGTTTATCTCTGTTCTTCGTGTGTTTATCTCTGTTCTTCGTGTGTTTATCTCTGTTCTTCGTGTGTTTATCTCTGTTCTTCATGTGTTTATCTCTGTTCTTCATGTGTTTATCTCTGTTCTTCACGTGTTTATCTCTGTTCTTCATGTGTTTATCTCTGTTCTTCACGTGTTTATCTCTGTTCTTCATGTGTTTATCTCTGTTCTTCACGGGTTTATCTCTGTTCTTCATGTGTTTATCTCTGTTCTTCACGGGTTTATCTCTGTTCTTCATGTGTTTATCTCTGTTCTTCATGTGTTTATCTCTGTTCTTCATGTGTTTATCTTTGTTCTTCATGTGTTTATCTCTGTTCTTCATGTGTTTATCTCTGTTCTTCATGTGTTTATCTCTGTTCTTCATGTGTTTATCTCTGTTCTTCATGTGTTTATCTCTGTTCTTCATGTGTTTATCTCTGTTCTTCGTGTGTTTATCTCTGTTCTTCGTGTGTTTATCTCTGTTCTTCGTGTGTTTATCTCTGTTCTTCGTGTGTTTATCTCTGTTCTTCACGTGTTTATCTCTGTTCTTCACGTGTTTATCTCTGTTCTTCACGTGTTTATCTCTGTTCTTCGTGTGTTTATCTCTGTTCTTCGTGTGTTTATCTCTGTTCTTCGTGTGTTTATCTCTGTTCTTCGTGTGTTTATCTCTGTTCTTCGTGTGTTTATCTCTGTTCTTCAGGCGTTTATCTCTGTTCTTCACGTGTTTATCTCTGTTCTTCACGTGTTTATCTCTGTTCTTCATGTGTTTATCTCTGTTCTTCATGTGTTTATCTCTGTTCTTCATGTGTTTATCTCTGTTCTTCATGTGTTTATCTCTATTCTTCATGTGTTTATCTCTGTTCTTCATGTGTTTATCTCTGTTCTTCACGTGTTTATCTCTGTTCTTCACGTGTTTATCTCTGTTCTTCACGTGTTTATCTCTGTTCTTCACGTGTTTATCTCTGTTCTTCATGTGTTTATCTGTGTTTATCTCTGTTCTTCATGTGTTTATCTCTGTTCTTCATGTGTTTATCTCTGTTCTTCATGTGTTTATCTCTATTCTTCATGTGTTTATCTCTGTTCTTCACGTGTTTATCTCTGTTCTTCACGTGTTTATCTCTGTTCTTCATGTGTTTATCTCTGTTCTTCACGTGTTTATCTCTGTTCTTCACGTGTTTATCTCTGTTCTTCACGTGTTTATCTCTGTTCTTCATGTGTTTATCTCTGTTCTTCATGTGTTTATGTCTGTTCTTCATGTGTTTATCTCTGTTCTTCATGTGTTTATCTCTGTTCTTCATGTGTTTATCTCTGTTCTTCATGTGTTTATCTCTGTTCTTCATGTGTTTATCTCTGTTCTACATGTGTTTATCTCTGTTCTTCATGTGTTTATCTCCGTTCTTCATGTGTTTATCTCTGTTCTACATGTGTTTATCTCTGTTCTTCATGTGTTTATCTCTATTCTTCATGTGTTTATCTCTGTTCTTCATGTGTTTATCTCTGTTCTACATGTGTTTATCTCTGTTCTTCATGTGTTTATCTCTGTTCTTCACGTGTTTATCTCTGTTCTTCATGTGTTTATCTCTGTTCTTCATGTGTTTATCTCTGTTCTTCATGTGTTTATCTCTGTTCTTCATGTGTTTATCTCTGTTCTACATGTGTTTATCTCTGTTCTTCATGCGTTTATCTCTGTTCTTCATGTGTTTATCTCTGTTCTTCATGTGTTTATCTCTGTTCTTCATGTGTTTATCTCTGTTCTTCATGCGTTTATCTCTGTTCTTCATGTGTTTATCTCTGTTCTTCATGTGTTTATCTCTGTTCTTCATGTGTTTATCTCCGTTCTTCATGTATTTATCTCTGTTCTTCATTTGTTTATCTCTATTCGTCATGTGTTTATCTCTGTTCTTCATGTGTTTGGTGTTACAGATACAGTGAAGTCAGTGTCAGTGAAGGAGGGAAAATCTGTCACTCTAAACTCTAGTCTCACTGAAATACAGACTGATGATTTAATGCATTGGATGTTTAAAGACTCTCAAATAGCTGAAATCTATAAAGCAGACGATCGATTCTCCACATCTGATGGTCCTAAAGGCAGACTGAAGCTGGATCATCAGACTGGATCTCTGACCATCACAAACACCAGATTCACAGACTCTGGACTCTATGAACTGAAGATCAGCAACATCAGACGCACTATACACAGGATAATCTCTGTTACTGTCACTGGTGAGATCGTTTCTGCCAATATGATGATGATATATTGAGTTGAGAGCTCTGAGAAAAACCCTGAAGTTAAATGAACACAAGTTAGCACTAATTTAAACTCAATTTGAATTGTTAAAAATAAACTCTGTATCTTGAACTGTTTAAGACTGTTATAATTTATTAGTCGTTCGAAAGATTTTGCAGCAAAAGACTACAAGATATTATTTGAATATTATTATTTGAACTAACAATCTCTCAACATTTAATTCTTGAGACAATTTTTTAATTAACATTTTAGTTGTATTTAAATGATTGATAACACTGATAAAATTCATTACTCTAATGATCAAACCAAAATTGCTAGCGTTTCTATGTTTTCTCTTATTTTTAATACAAGTATTTATAATTTTCTCAGACTCCTAACGAAGAAAATAAAATTAGCAGTAAATGCTTTAAGACTGTTGACATATTTCTGATGATTTTTAACTGTTTAATCTGCATTACTCTTTGTATTGTTTTCATTGAGATCAGTCGTCTGTTCACAAACACTTCTGTAAAACAGTAATACAGAAGATGAACAGTGAAAAGGAGAATCATGAAATCTGAAATTACATTAGAGGCCCATTTATGATTAGGGCTGTCACTTTTGTGAAAAAATCCTGTTCGATTTTTGAGACATATGTGTTCATTGAATCGATTGTAAAATCGATTTTTCCATGTCTAAAGACGTTTCCATTTTCAACAGCAAATATTGACAAATCCACGGACAACTAACAGGCATTAGGACGAACGTAAGGAGGGCGCTTGAGACGCGCACAAGTCAGCAATATTTCTGATGATTTATTGGCGTGAAGTTTTTTGCAAGGTGACAAACAGGAGTGCAACGTTCAAGGATTGAAATGGACACACGCCAAATTCGCATAAAAATGAACTTTGGCGGGTAACGCTGTCATATCACGAGCCAATTTTGCGTGTTTCTATGTTTACTCACTTTGCCGGGGAAGTTCGTGTAAGCCAAATCTGCGTGGATTTAGCGCAAATACGCAACTCGTGAGTCCTCATGATATATTAAATACAGCGTGTTGCGCAGAATCTGCACATTTCTGGCTTGCTTGAAAACACACACGTCACTAAGCAACAAATAACGGTAACAACGCGCTTGTTCGCTTGCACTGAAGCAATAGCGAATATTAAAAAGCATTTGGTTAACAGAAAAGACATTGTTATTTCCCAACATCCTACATGTTCTGTGCACTGTATTGATCTGTCAAACTAAAACACATTTTTGGTTAAAAAAAAAAAAAAAGGCAGTTAAAATCGATTCCCTATTTTCGTTTTCGAAACTTGTGTTGGTTGATCCGATCGATTGTGCGATCGATTTTCGAACGTAAAGTGACAGCCCTATTTATGATTCACCTTCAACCTTCAACAGAATCAGATTCATATTTAAATAGCTCAGACTGACAGATTCACTCACACTGATGACTCTTTATCATTACAGATCCAGGTCTGTCTCCAGGTGCAGTAGCAGGGATTGTTATTGCTGTTGCTACTGTTGTTGCTGTTGTTGCTGTTGCTGTTGCTGCTGTGATTTACTATCGCCGCAAGATCTCTGAACTAAAAGCACGTAAGTATTACAGCTGATAAAGCAAGAGAAATACTGAGCTTTATTGTGCTACAGTAGAAAATACGTGTAAAATGATTGTTCATAATCATGTTTTAAACATTTTACATTTGTATGTGTGTGTTGTGTAGTTTTTCTCATAAAATTAGTGTTTGAAAGCAACATAATCAATAAACAGATATTAAAGAGTGTGGTTTTGTTTCAGAAAGAAGGGCTCTTAATGCATTTTTATACAACTATTTTATTGTTGTGTGGCAATGAACTTTATATCTAGTCCTTTTTAAAATGCATGAACTTTTCTGTTAGGGTTTTAAAAAATACAGTATTTATAACCAGCTTTAACAACAGACTTCTGTGCAATGTCCACATTCAGATGAGTCGACGTGTCTCAATCATAACTGATCTGATCCTGATTGCTTTCACACAGGTTCTGTGCACTCTTCATCTGGTCAGGGTCAAAGGTCAGCTTAAACCAGCTCAGAGTAGTTTATGATGCTTTTCATATCAAAGAAATGAAACTCTTAATAGAAAGTTATAGATTTATTTAGATGATAGGAAATACAGAGCAATAGCTTCAGGGTGTCACAGATGATAAATAAATAAATAAAATAAAAAACCTGTGACTGCCCAACATGAAACACATTTACACATTTAGCAGATAATTTTATTTTAAAAAGAAGCTCTTAATTAATGATGAATACAACACAAAACACAGGTAAAAAACACAGATTATGAATAATGTTGAATTATATCAGATAACGTGTTGGTTTGTATTGTCTTTTGCTATGAGTGTGATTCAGTGTTTCCAGGTTTTAGTGATCAATCATTGAGCAGGTGATAAATGTGGAGCGAATGATCATGTTGATTTTATTCCTTTCTGCTTTTATTGCTTTTCTTCTCCAGCTAATGTCTGTTCTGTGTTTCTCTGTTTGCTGATGTGAAGGGAATGATAAAGGGAGGATACTGTCAGTGATTGAAGGAGAAACTATCACTCTAAACCCTGATAATACTGAAGAACATGAAGACGACAAATTACAGTGGATATTTAGAAGCTGTTGTATTGCTGTAAAGGATATTGCTGTTGATATATTCACTGTACATGATGATCTTCCTGATAAGAGATTTAAAGGCAGACTGAAGCTGGATCCTCAGACTGGATTTCTGATCATCCCAATCACCAGAACAACAGACACTGGAGTTTATGAACTACTGATCACCAGAATGGGAAAGAGCTCAATAAAGAGATTCAATGTTTCTGTCTTTGGTGAGTAACTCAAATATTTACATAATAATCATTTTATTTTAAATAATCTTACTTGATTAAATTAATTACTATGGGCTTTATTTGGTTATATTTTATTATATGCACAATCTTCAGTGAAGCTGAATCTTTATTGAAGCATAATGTAATCTTTTATGCTGTATATAAAGGCATAAACGCAATTTGTTTCATTTCAAATCACTTTAAAATCAAATGAGTATTGACTGTTTTAATTATTTTGCACTAAACTTGATCAGTTTGTTGTGTGTTTGTGAGTCACTGAAGACCTCAACAACTATCTGACAGTGAAACATTCAGTGACGGCACATTATTAATCATAAACACATTACCTCAAGAAAATTATTCAATCAAATCGCATCAGTCTTTTGATAGAAAGTAAAAATGATCAGCAGTTTCTCAAGCTCACCACTATAAATATATAAAGTGTAGAGTTAATCAGGATAAAACCATTATTACTGGAACAATACGAAGAGAAAACAAAGAGGAACGTAAAACAAACCACAATGAAACATGATATTCAATACAAATTATATTGTTTACTGTCATAAACACAATTAAACAATGACGTGTTGATCCTGATGATCACACATGAATCAGAGAATATGATTGGTCCAACACACACATCACAACAAACATGAGAATTGAGGCCATTTGACTTATTTATAGATTTATACCATAATTAAGTTGTGTTTATATAATGAGAAATTACATTAATATTATTTATAAAATGTGTACATTTTAGGTTTTTAGGTATGAAGGATTTTATCCATGTTGCTTTTACTACTTTGTTTTCTTTTTCTGATTTCTGTTCTGTGTTTCTCTGTATGTGTAGATCAGACAGATGATATACAGACAGTGTCAGTGAAGGAGGGAGAATCTGTCACACTTGAGACTGGTGTTAATGACATACAGAAAATTGGATGCATCCAGTGGAACTGTGGACTAGATTTTTGGTTAGCTGAAATCAGACAAGGAGCCAAGAAAATCTCTCCATTAGCTGCTAAAATACTCAAAGTCAAACTGGATCTGGATGATAAGACCGGATCACTGACCATCAAGAAGTTCAAACCCACAGCTGCTGGAATTTATATGCTCATAATTGGAGGAAATCTCAAAACTAAATTATTCAGGGTCGAAGTCGGTGAGTAAATCAAATATGTCAGTATAATAACAATCTTATTTTCGATCAACCCTGTCAGACATTTAGAAGAAAGACTGAGTTTGTATGATTACACTTTCTGATTTCTGTCAGAACAGACTCTGTCACTGTGTGTGTATAACTGTAAATGATTGTGTTATTATTAAGAAATCTAAATGCAAATAATACATTCAAAATCAACTCCTCCTCTCTCTCTCTCTCTCTCTCTCTCTCTCTCTCTCTCTGTCTCTCTCTCTCTCTCTCTCTCTCTCTCTCTCTCTCTCTCTCTCTCTCTCTCTCTCTCTCAAAGCAAAGATTTTCTTTAATATGATCTGTCTCATGTGTTTTCTTTCAGGAAATAACCCAGAAAATGTGCCTTTGAACAGTGTTACCTGACTCCGGACTGTGACATTATCACCATTCAAAATCAGATTGTGAATGTTGATCCGTTGATCCGTGTTGCAAGCACCAATCCGGTTCGTTTTTTTTTCTATAGACATTACTCACAAAGGTGTAACGATCAAGATTAACTTAAAAACTGCCCGGAGTTCTCCTTTAATTATTACAATCAGTTAGTGCTCTTACACATAACATACTGCACACGAATTCTGGGTGGCTCTTATGGATGATGAGGCAGACATTTTCAATACATAGTTGAGCTAGAGGCCACATCACATCTGACCTGGGTCCTGCTGCATTTGCGTGCCGCGAACGTTACGGTGTGTTCACACCGAACGCGAATAGAGCGTCAAATACGCGTCTAGTTAGACGCTTGAACATTCGGTCAGTTCAATTTTTTCAACTTGAGCGGAAGACATTCGCGGCAAACGCGTCGCCCAATTCGCGTCATTCGCAACGCACGGCGCGAATGATGCGCCTATTCGCGTCTTTGCATTGACTTTGTATGTAATCTACTCGCGCAAATAATTAAATTCGCGTTCAGTGTGAACACACCATTAGTCTCAAGTCATGCGCAGTTGCGCACAAGAAAGTCAGTAAGACGTTTCAATCAAACAACAATTTAAAGAAATATTAACATACATTAATAATCATGACATATTTTGAATGGGTCTCGAGTGGACTCGGGAATAAGTCCGAGTCCTAATATGTTCAAGTACGAGTCAATTCCGAGTCAAAATGCACACAAGTCCATGACAAGACCGAGACTTTAATATGGTCTCGAGACCGAGTCCGAGTCTCGAGTACACAACACTGCCAGTTTCTGTTTAGCATCTATTAGACAAATATCTGATGAGAAATGTCATGTAGTAGGGCTGGTCCAAATACCATTTTTTGAGCTTCGAAGCTTCGGTAGTAATGAACATCGAATATTCGAAGCTTCGGAGAGAGGGGGCTGAACATTATTCTTCTCACTAATAAAGGCAGGAATCTCTGTGTCTGTCTGTCTGTTTGCATTTTGATTATTTCGAGAACCGTCCATCCAACCGACTTCACAAGGGAGTGCAGTGTCGCATTTGGTGCAATATAGATGGACACGCGAGACGCGACACATTCAGAATTAATAAACTTTTAGTCAGCTACAGAACAGCGCGAGCGGGAAGCAGCGCACCTCACGCGGGCAGGGTTTATATGCTCCGAGAACGGACACTCCACTATGATATAAAACGCACACACACAGGTCTGTTAAATTAAGCAATACTTTTAAGGTAGTCTAATATTTTTCTGACTAACAAATTACTGACACAGTAAAGGGTAGATTTAAATAAAGAAAAACGAAATTTAAATAAAGAAAAAAAAATTAAATAAGGAAAAACTAAATTTAAATAAAGAAAAAAATAAATTTAAATAAAGAAAACGAAACTTAAATAAAGAAAAACGAAACTTAAAGAAAAACGAAACTTAAATAAAGAAAAAACGAAATTTAAAGAAAGAAAAAGGTAAAAAATATCTGATGAGAAATGTCATGTATGGACTATATAAGAAGAATGTGTGTGTGCTAAACCAGTATTTCTCGGACTAATGTGTGTTTTTTTATATAATAAGCATGTTTAATCCTGAGCTTTAGATGCTTTAACAGTCTCTTCACTTCTAGAAGTTTCTAGAAACAATTTAATTCAAGAAGTTTCCGGTGTGAGTTTTACTGTTCATCTCTGTGTGAAAACTGATGTGACGCTGTTATTGCAGAAATTATCTGCACATTTATATTACTCGAGTATTATTTTGCCTTATATTTACTTATATTATAATCTCTTTTTTATGATACATAATTGCACTTATTTTTTTATCAATCTATATTTTGTATAATCTGAAGTGAATCTGCCCATCTGTGTCTCTCAGATCAGATGTGAATGTGAAATTATAAACTCTGATACTCTGTTGATGATTTTCATTGTTGTGTGAAATTGATTTCTGATTGTTCTTTATTTCATTTTATTAGAGAAGCTTCAGCTTGAATCTTTTGTATTTGCTATTTTGAGCCGGACGCACAAGCGTTCACTTCATGCTGTTACTGAATAAAACAATACAAATAAACTATCAAAAAACTAATCTTGAGGCTGTTGTCTGCTTTGTTCATCCTGATCCTCCCAGACTGTAACATTGGAAAAACACTTAAAACACCATTTTGGTTCTTCAGAAAGTCACACTTGTGTGTAATAAAGAATAATAAAGTTGCTTAGAATTAAAACATTGTACCAGTCAAATCTCAAACAAATGACACTGACAATAAAGAAAAACATTAAAAGTATTAATTCTTTAAAATGCAATCATGCAGTACAAAGACTCGATCATAACAGTCAGAAAACTGTTTAAAACATTGCTTGTATTCGAATTACACAATCAACTTCCATTTTGTTTGGAAGAGGAGAATATTGATGCTGTATTAATTCATTCTCGATTTGTGAATTATGCGTGAATGTGAATTATAACAACATTTTAAGCATCAGTTTTAAGGAAATAGAGAATGACTTGTTTGGACTCTCCTCCACTAGTTGGCGCTCCAGTGTCTATCATCGTGTTTAATTCAGCAGTCGCTCTGTTTGCTCCTCTGCCTGATAACCTTTTCAAATAATTTTCTCTCTTATTTGTAGCTTTACAGCTGGTTAATAGAAAACGACTCGGTTACTAACGTAACCTCGGTTCCCTGAGAGGAGGGAACGAGTATTGCGTAAGTAGCTTACGCTATGGGAAAACTCCTTTTCTCGAGAATATTGAAGTCTTTATGTAAAACGCATTGCAGCTGCACAGCTGACAGCAATGAACGAAGGCAGCTCGGTCATTGGCTGTGCTGCGGCAACTTGCTCGAACCAATGACGGGGCGACTCTGAATGCGCGACCAATGAGCGCGCTTCGCGCCCGCGCGCGTCAGAGCCCGCCAAGATGGGCGTGGCCAAGAGCTATATATTGGGCGCCCCGTCATGAGAGTTCTTTAGGTTAAAACGACTGAAGCGAACTAACCAAGCACAAGCACGGCAGCTTACGCAATACTCGTTCCCTCCTCTCAGGGAACCGAGGTTACGTTAGTAACCGAGTCGTTCCCTTTCGAGAGGTCTCTCCTATTGCGTAAGTAGCTTACGCTATGGGAACACCATGCAAAACGCCGTGCGTGCTGAACTTCGCCTTATGATAGCCAGAGGCAGGTGCCTGAGCTAAAAAAGCAAAGTTATCATCCAACTAGCCGGCAGAGGCGAGCTTTATATGTGGGAAAGAATACAGAGCGGCTAGAAGGCGCTCAGTGTGACACAAGCACATACATAATCTAGATACGAACTCGTAGTTCAACTAGCATCATGCTGATAGTACATTGGAATGCAGTGTCGGGACCTGTAGGTTGTAGAACCTGATAAATGTGGACGGTGAGGCCCAGCCTGCCGCCGCACAAATATCCTCGATCGGTATCCCGCTCGACCATGCCCAGGAAGAAGCCACACTCCTGGTGGAGTGTGCTTTGACTCCCCAGGGGCATTGAAGTCCCTTAGCTTCATAAGCCAGCGCTATAGCTTCAACTATCCAGTGAGAGATTCTCTGCTTTGAAACGGCGGAACCTTTCGTACGGCCGCCAAAGCATACAAACAGTTGTTCTGTCTGTCTGAATAGGGCAGAACGCTCCAAATACACTCTGAGAGCCCTAACGGGGCAGAGTAGATTAGCGTCGTGTTCGTCTGCTGGGGATGATAGCGCAGTTAGGGAGATAACCTGTGCTCTGAAGGGAGTGGTGAGCACTTTAGGAATATACCCATGTTTCGGTCTAAGGACGACCCTGCAGTCGTTAGGTCCGAATTCTAGGCAGGCAGCGCTTGTCGAAAGCGCGTGCAGGTCGCCCACTCTCTTGACCGAGGCGAGTGCCAGCAAGAGCGCAGTCTTGAGCGAGAGCTGTTTTAGGTGCACGGTTCGGAGTGGTTCGAACGGAGGCCCTTTAAGAGCGTCTAGGACAGTAGCTAGGTCCCAGATCGGCACTGAGGGGGGGCGTGAAGGGTTCATCCTCCTAGCGCCCCTTAGGAAACGAATAATTAGGTCGTTTCTTCCCAATGGACGTTCCATTACAGGGTCGTGTGATGCTGTGATGGCCGCCACATATACTTTGAGCGTGGAGGGGGCGCGGCCCGCCTCCAGAAGCCCTTGTAGAAAAGCGAGTACGTTCGTAATCTCGCATGTTTCAGGGTTCAGGCCCTTGGCATTACACCAGACACTGAACACTTTCCATTTCTGGGCATATAAGCGTCTCGTGGAGGGCGCCCGCGCCTCAGCGATGGTTTTTAGTGCTCCGCTCGTGAGGTTCCTGGGAACCCGTTGAGGGGCCATGCATGAAGGGCCCACAGATCGGGGCGGGGATGAAATATCATCCCGTTGGCCTGACTGAGGAGGTCTGGCCTCAGTGGAATCGGCCGTGGTGCAGATTGCATTTGCATCAGATCTGGAAACCATGTTTGGTTCTTCCAGAGTGGGGCTATCAGCAGCACTGCGTCTTTCTCCTCTCTGACCCGACTGATGACCTGCGGTAGCATCGCGATCGGGGGAAAGGCATATAAGGGACGGCTCGGCCAGCTCTGGGCGAGCGCATCCATGCTTTTCGTGAAGAAAAGAGGGCAGTGCGCGTTCTCCTTGGAGGCGAAGAGGTCGATCTCCGCTTTGCCAAAGGTTTTCCATAACCAGTGAATCGTCAGCGGGTTGAGAGCCCATTCTCCTGGGAGAATTTTGTCTCTGGATAGCATGTCCGCCCCCTGGTTCAGGGCACCTGGCACATGCGCTGCTCTCAGCGAGCGCAAGTTGTGCTGGGACCATAAAATGAGTCTCCTGGCCATTGAATGCATGGAGCTCGACCTGAGTCCACCCTGGCGATTTATGTACGATACTACCGTCATGTTGTCCGTTCGGACCAAGACGTGTTCGTTTCTCAGCTGTGGGAGCAGGGCTCTGAGAGCCAAAGCGACCGCTTTCATTTCCAGACAGTTTATGTGTAGGCGCTTCTCCGGGTTTGACCAAAAGCCGGAGACAGGCCTGCCCTCGTAAAGGGCCCCCCAACCTATTTTGGAGGCATCTGTCGTTATCATCTTTCTCCTTGTGTTCACACCCAGACTCACGCCTGACTGGTACCAGTCGGCGGCTTTCCAGTGCGTCAGGGCTTTTATACAGCCGTGGTTCGCTCTGATTAAAAGGTGGCCCGAACGCCACGCGTGAGTAGGGACGCGGCTCTTGAGCCAGCGTTGGAGAGGGCGCATATGCAACAATCCTAGCTGGAGTACGGCCGATGCTGAGGCCATGAGACCGAGCATCCTCTGAAACCGCTTGACGGGGGCGAGCGCGCCCGCCCTGAATGATGTTGCAAGGCGCCGGATGGTGAGCGCGCGCTCTGATGAGAGACGCGCTGTCATTTGCATCGAGTCTAGAACTATTCCCAGGAAAGAAATCCTCTGGCTGGGAGATAGTATGCTTTTTGCAAAATTGATTCTTAGACCCAGGCATTCTAAATGGCTGATAATCCAAGATCTGTGTGTTATTAACTGACTCTCTGATTGTGCTAGAATCAGCCAATCGTCGAGATAATTCAGTATTCGCACTCCCCTTCGCCTTAGGGGGGAAAGTGCTGCATCCATACATTTCGTGAATGTACGGGGAGCCAGGGACAGGCCGAACGGAAGTACTGTGTACTGGTACGACTGTCCCTCGAAAGCGAATCTCAGAAACGGCCTGTGATGAGGCGCTATTGGAATGTGAAAGTAAGCATCTTTCAGATCCACTGAGAGAAACCAATCTCCTGGGCGTACTTGCGCGAGGATATGCTTGGTTGTTAACATTCTGAACGAGCGAATCATTAGTGCTTTGTTCAGGTGTCTGAGATCTAGGATGGGGCGGAGACCGCCATCCTTTTTCGGGACGAGAAAATAGCGGCTGTAAAAACCTGCCTCGCTCAGAGAGGGGGGAACAGTTTCCACAGCGCCCTTTTCTATTAGTTTGCGCACCTCGGTGCGTAGAACATGTGAGCACTCTTTTCTCACTTTCGTCTCGACCACAGTCGTAAAACGTGGTGGTCTGCGAGCGAACTGGAGCGAGTATCCGTGCTTTACTATATTCAATACCCATTTCGGCATATCTGGAATATTTTCCCATGCCGCTGCGTGTACAGATATGGGCTGAATACAGGCTAGGGGCGGGCCGCTGTGACGCAGGGACCCGGCCAGCGAATCGCCTGAGCTCATAGCTCTCAGAGGCGCGGGCGCGCGCTGAGCAGCTGAGTGAATGGGCGCGTGTGTGATTACAGCAGCGCGCGCTGTGTCTGTAAAACTCGCAGCCTGGGCTGGGGTTGTGTTTGACACTGTAAGGACAGTGTTTATAAGTGGGGGTGCATAAACAGTGGTAGGCACACGCGTCACTTTTATAATGTTTCCCGCTTTTACTGGGGATGAATTTATAACTGTGTGAACAGTGCTTGTGTGTAGTGGTGCGTACGTGACCGTAGGCACGTGATCTACATTCATGGGGTGCGCAGCTTGAGCTGGGAATGAATTTGGCACTGTTTTGACAGTATCTGGGAATGCACACCTTGTGGACATGTGAACCCTTAGTGACACAGGCAGAAAAAGACTCTTTTTGTGTTTTCTGTGCGTCGCCGTAAAAACGGCGTTTGTTTGCAGGTGAGCGAGCTCTGTGACTGGCCCATTGACTGCTGTATGAACATATCCAGCCGCCTGTAAGGGGACTGGGTAATGCTTGAGCTTTTGCAGAGAGAGTGGTCCGGCTTTTGCGAGACACGCACTCTCTCTTTTCATTCTTGTGGCTAGGACGGCTTTCGAGGCTCGGGGTTCAGCACAATCTTGGGCCGAGGACCCCGTCGCTCAGAAGGCGGCTTGCGGTTGTGAGAGCGCGAGCGGCGTCGAGCGTCAGCCTGAGGCGCGGGCTGAGAGGCGGTGGGGGCTGTTCTAGCCCGCTGCGGCTGCGGCGGCCTCTGTCTGCTCTGCGATGAGCTGGAGCGCTTGGGCAGGAAATGCCGCATAGCTTGTGAAGCATTCTGGGCCTCAGTGAAGCGTTCGGCGAAACCCTTAACCGCCGGTCCAAACAGCCCGCTGGTGGAGATAGGCGCGTCGAGAAATGGCGCCTTATCCGCGTCCTTCATCTCAGTCAGAGTCAACCACAGATGGCGCTCGAGAACAGTCAAATTAGCCATGGCACGGCCGATAGACTGGGCGGTGGCCTTCGTGGCTCGCAGGGCTATGTCAGTCGCGCTGCGTAGGTCCTTAAAGGCTTCGGGTTCGGGGCCAGACTCGTCCATAGAGCGGAGAAGCTTGGCTTGGAACACTTGAAGTACCGCCATAGAGTGAAGCGCTGATGCAGCTTGGCCGGCGGCGGCGTAGGCGCGACCGGCGAGAGCTGAAGTAGTGCGGCAGGGCTTCGAGGGGTGGGAAGCTTTGGCTTTCCATCCGGTGGTGGAGGGCGGGCAGAGATGATTGGCCACGGCCTCCTCGAGGGGCGGTGTTCCCTCGTAGCCTCTTTCCTTCGCGCCGTCCACAGAGGAGAGCGAGGAAGAAAAAGAAGGCTTTAGGCGCGCAGAGTGGGGGGCTTTCCACGACTTGGTGAGTTCGTCGTGAACTTCCGGGAAGAAGGGAGAAGGCCTTTGCCGAGGGGCCTGCTGGCGCCCCTGCAGAAACCACTCATCCAGTCGGCTCCGGGTTGGTTCTTCGGGAGAAGACCAATCGAGCCCGAGGTCTTCCACGGCCTTAGAGAGAACGCGGATAATCTCGCTATCCATGGTGGAGCCCCCGCTCGCGCTAGCTAGCGTCGACGGGGCGGGGTCGAGAGTGGAGCCCGGCCAGTCGTCCGATGCAGCGTCGATTGACAAGCTGTCATCCATTCCCCCGTCGTCCTCGGACGCGCCGAAAGTCACAAGGCCCACCGCTCTGCTAGAGGGGTGTGGGTCCGGCTGGGTGAACTGAACCGGCGGTGGGGAAGGCAAGAGCGGCGGTGAAGCACGCGGAGACTGGCTCGGCGTGACGTCACTGAGCTCAGGTTCAGGAAGCCTCTGTGAGCGGCGCTTTTTCTTAGTGCGCGGCTCGAACAGAGGGATGGCGGCGATGGGCTCGCTCACGGCGAAAGCGGCGAGGCGAGCCCGCAGTGCGGAGAGACCCAGGTCGTCACATTCGGGGCATCCGCCCTTGGTCAAAGCAGCTTCTGCGTGGTCCCGGCCCAGGCAGCGAGCGCAGATGATGTGACGATCCCCGTCCGGGAGAAGGTCTCTGCACGACGCGCAGGAAGGCATTTGAAACAACGCCTTGGAAAATTTGCTCTTTTACAAGTGTCGCAGAGCGAACAGATGTAAATACTTGCGTGAGCAGTACGCCGGATGGCTCAGTAGGATCGCGTTAGAAGGCGGCTGAAGGTGCCGACGTCCTCGTAGCAAATCCCGCTGGTATGCTTTTCGACGGCGAAGCTTCAATAATCCGGAGGATCCAGCGAAGAAGGTGTTCGCTGAAGGAGATTAAATCTAAAGAACTCTCATGACGGGGCGCCCAATATATAGCTCTTGGCCACGCCCATCTTGGCGGGCTCTGACGCGCGCGGGCGCGAAGCGCGCTCATTGGTCGCGCATTCAGAGTCGCCCCGTCATTGGTTCGAGCAAGTTGCCGCAGCACAGCCAATGACCGAGCTGCCTTCGTTCATTGCTGTCAGCTGTGCAGCTGCAATGCGTTTTACATAAAGACTTCAATATTCTCGAGAAAAGGAGTTTTCCCATAGCGTAAGCTACTTACGCAATAGGAGAGACCTCTCGAAAGGGAACTAAAAACGTATATTAAAAATAACAGCACGTGAACATTTCAATGTTGGTTACAGTAACTGTTGATGTTCGTGGTTTGGCCACAGTGAGGCGCCATACACAGGAAGTGACGTCACCGCTAGCGCTGGTAAGAAAATGCTTCATAGACAGTAAAAGAAATGGACACAGCGCGACCCCGTTGATTTCAACGGAGAGAGTTGAAGCCATAGACAGTAAAAGAAATGGACACAGCGACCCCGTTGATTTCAACGGAGAGAGTTGAAGCCTAACATGGGTACCTAACATGGGCTTCCTGATAGCCAAGCGTTCTGCGCAGGCTCAAACTGAGCTTGATGACGTAGATGTCACGTGAGCAACCTGACTGACAGTTGTAAATCTTCTAGTAGCTATGTGGAGAAAAACAAAAGAAAAAAGCCAACAAAAAGTTTTCACACTGAATTAACAATATACCACCTATAACACAATACTTGTCTTGAATGATGATCAGAAGTTTCCAAGGTCGAAGTATCACGGCTTTCCAGAAATAAGGGCTTTGACTAGCAGGCGCAAGCAAGCTAATCTCGAACGGTCAATGACGCATCAGAGTAAAGAGTAAACTCACATTGACCCGTGTGTGTGTGTGTGTGCGTGTGTGTGTTTTGGAAATCAAATCGTTTAGAATTGTAAAAACATAATATAATTTTTATTAATATATTACAATACTATTAATAATTATAATAATTAATTTAATATAACATATTACGCTATATAATTACAATATGACATGATAAAAGAAGTGGCTAAAATCGACTTTAAAATAGCCTACTTTAGGATTGTAATCGTTTGAGTAGCCTATCTGCAGTTCTAGTAATTTTAGTTAGTTAGTTTAATTTATTTTGAACATGTTTATGTATATATCCATTAGATTTAAATATTTGGCTAGTACACACACACACACAAACACACACACACACACACACACACACACACACACACACACACACACACACACACACACACACACACACACACACACACACACACACACACACACACACACACACACACACACACACACACACACACACACACACACACACACACACACACACACATAATACAATCAAAAATAACAGATAAATAAATGCATACACTCTCAGAAATAAAGGTACAGTGAGGGTACAATTAAGTACTTTAAGGTACAAAATTCACAATGTGCCAGCAAAGGTAGCCTACAAACATGTATCCAGCTGAGTACCAAAAAGTACCTTTCCAAAGAAAAGGGGTACACAATGAAATATGCATGGTGAAAGGTACATATAGGTACCCTTTGAAAAGGTAAATTGTCATATATAAAGTAATAGTTAAGGTACAACATTCACAAATGTACCATTTAAGGTCCTATCGTGTTCCCATGGGGTACTAAGAAGTACCTGTTGGGTACACATCCTGTAGGGTACAAAAAAGCTACAGCACAATCTTCCAAAATTATTAAAAAATGATTCAAATATAGGCACATATGCAAATAATTTGTTCCCTTCTTTTTCGTTTCCTTCTACATCAAACAGAATAATAACCCATCCAAAAAATACTTCTTAGTATGAGCCCAGGAACCATATAATAATGTCCCCTCGAGTCATTTTCGTATCCATTCAATATTACATGACCATATAATATTCCAATATATAAAGAATTGTGAGCTAGGTGTAAAATCATGTATTTTTGGCTAATAAATCACGGTCACAAACACTTGAACAAAACCGTTTTTCTTTATTTCACGTTATGTAGGCATTTTGTACATATGGCTTCCGAACGGGATCACATTCATATTCAAGCGTAGATGTGTAAAAAAATAAAGGAACAACGTTAACCGCGATAGACATTGAGATGTTTTTTTTCTTCTTCCATTGCCTGTATAATTTCCTGATAATTAATTTCCCCATCCCCCGTAGGTGTAGAAGTAGATAAATAATTTAAAGTTCGTGGATAAATGTTACTTCATATGTATTCACTTGCCACATATCGAATTATTTCCAATTCCTCAAAAACGTTGTTTAAATATTTTGTCGCGTTGCTTTTATGGACTCTATCTATGCCATGGGCTTACTTTAGACAGTAAAAGACTGCCTGGAAGACTGTGCGAGCTTCTCCTCCTGTCTATACGGTAATGTCTCTATTGTGCGACATAAAGTCGCGTGGTTATGACGCAATTTTTAGCCTATTTTTACAAGAATGGCTTCTACGGGGCCATAACGTAAGATACAAAGTAATGGAGCCTTTTATACATTGTCGTGTTTCTTTAGAAATAAATAATGGACAAATGGAGTCTTTGGACGCCTCAGATGTAAAGTTATTCGCTGTCAAAGTGACGCCAAAATGAATGGGAGTCAATGGGATGCTAACAGCAGGTGATAGCCAGCTACAATGGCGGCTCTTGGAGGCAACTTCAACTTCCGGCTGATGGATTACCCCCTTGGGCGGACCGCACTCGGACACATTTCTAACCGGCATGCATCTCGCGCTGATCACCGGTGATCAGTTCTGCGCAGATTTTGCTCATCTCAAACAAGCCTAACGTCTCTATTGTGCGACATAAAGTCGCGTGGTTATGACGCAATTTTTAGCCTATTTTTACAAGAATTGCTTCTACGGGGCCATAACGTAAGATACTAAGTAATGGAGCCTTTTATACATTGTCGTGTTTCTTTAGAAATAAATAATGGACAAATGAAATATTTGGGCGCCTCAGATGTAAAGTTATTCGCTGTCAAAGTGACGCCAAAATGAATAGGAGTCAATGGGATGCTAACAGCAGGTGAAGTTCTGCTACAATGGCGGCTCTTGGAGGCAACTTCAACTTCCGGCTGATGGATTACCCCCTTGTTCAAAATAGAACGGCAGGCAGCGATATATAAAAAACTGGTGTTTGAAATTAAATGTTTATGAATTAAGATCTGTTTATACTTTTGGAAAATTCTGTCAATTTTCTCACCCTCAAGTTGTTCCGAACCTGTATGAGTTTCTTTCTTCTGCTGAACACAAAAGAAGATATTTTGAAGAATGTTGTTAGTAACCAAACATTTCCTGGTCCCCATTGACTTCCGTAATAAGATAAAACCCCTGTGTATGGAAGTCAATGGGGTTCATCAACTGTTTGATTACCAACATTCTTCAAAATATCTTATTTTGTGTTCAGCAGGAAAAAGAACCTCAAACTCATTAAAAAATAAATAAAAATTATTGCAATCTTTTGAACAATGAACATACAAGGGCAATACCATCCCAATAACATAAAATTAAATATAATAATAAACAAATATAACAGAAAAGAAAAAAGAGAAAGCAGAAAGAAATTCAGATAACTACAAAATAAGTACAATAGTTACAAATTATTCAAAGATTAAGATATTTACTTTCGCTTTATTATTTGTTATATACAAGTAGACCTTATTTCTATTTTAAAATTAGTCAAATTAGTTTTTTTTATTCCTCCCCATTTACATTTGTGGAAAAAGATTTTTTAGTAAATTCACAATATAACAAAAATGTAATTCACCAGTATTGTCCTAAAAAAATAATTAAAATTCAAACATGTTTGATATTTAGGATTTTAATTTGGGATGAGCAAGACTGTGATTACGTCAGTACTGACAAAATAGCCAATAAGAAACAAGTAGGGTGAAGGAATGTCCCTTGAGGTAATTTTGAGTGACTCGACAGCGCGATATGCGGTATTATCTCCATTTATTTATTTATTTATTGCTAAATAAACAATTGTTACGCTGTGGTCAGCAGGCACGAAGACGAGTACATGTTCAGTAATGAAACCGAAACTAAAGTGGAGTAAACAGAAGATACCATGTCAAAATAAGGGTCGCACATAATATAAAAACAGAACATAAACCTGACAATAAGCTTGTTAGGCCATTGTTATATAACAGTTAGTTGCGATCCTCTAATCTCACTTTATGAGAGGCTTTCTGCTGATATTTCTCCAGGATCGGCATTGCTCGTCTTTGCACATTCTCGACAGGCTGTCACTCAGTGAAGTTACACTGTTACGCCACAAGATGGCGGCAAGCGACTGTCTTTGAGTGAGTCATTAAACTCTTCATTCAACGGAAATGTAAAAAAACAAATGCGGATTCATTCAAAGATAGATGTAATGAAACAAGATGTTAATTATTTTAATATTTAGTTTGAATGTTAAACTCCACTTTATAGGGCTCAGCTGAGCAGCAACGCGGAAGCTGATGCTTCACTTCATAAAGATCAATGGCATTGATTCATTGTATTGACCAGCGCTGACGCCATTCATTAGAAATATCCTTAAATGTTAAAAGGATGATTTTTAAACGATTTCGCTTTCCTTGGTCACGGGAACCTTTTCACGAATATGACTTGATATGAAGGACAGATATTTTGTATACATCCGCTTTTCCGCTTCCGGTCCACTGCATGAGATCACGTGAGGCGCTTCCTCTGGCACGATAATCTTAATAACATTTTGTAGTGTGTAACGACTTTCAAATATTGTAGTGTGAGCACGTTTAATATTTGACGGAAATTCCAAATAAAAATATTTATTATTCCAAAATAAGCATTTATGAGGGGAGAAATTGTGTTTGTACAATCATCCATGATAACAGTGCCTGTTTATGAAAATTTGAAAGTTTGTTAATGTTAAAATTACAATTAAGGAGAAATACAATACCACATACTTTTTCAAAAGTAATTTTAGGGATATAATAGCATAATTTATCTTTGGAACGAATACTATTTTCTTATCAATTTAATTTTAAATATAGGCCTAGTATTAGATATTTCAAAATCAAGTACATTTATTTAGTCAGATTACAAAGTGTGTTTTTTTCCCTTCCAAATAATGATGTTGATTTTTCCTCATGAAATTATATTTACATTTATTTATCTCAGTAATGATATGTTTTGGGATATTTATTGCAATCGTTGCGTAAACTAGTCTAGATAACCCTTCAAATAATACAATTCCCCCGTTTAAAGATAAGTCTCTCATTAGCCATGTGTTGAATTTATTTTTAATTTGATTGATTAATGGGGTATAATTAAGATTTATTCTTTCTTTTTGGTCTTTGCATATATTAACTCCTAAATAAGAAAAATAGTTTTTAATTAGAATGCCACATAATCCTGACAAGTTACTGAGGCTTTCTTTTACAAACAATTCACAATATTTAATAGCATTCACGCTCAGGGCCATCTCCATCTCCTCTGCATCTCCATCTCCTCTGCATCTCCATCTCCTCTGCATCTCCATCTCCTCTGCATCTCCATCTCCTCTGCATCTCCATCTCCTCTGCATCTCCATCTCCTCTACATCTCCATCTCCTCTGCATCTCCATCTCCTCTGCATCTCCATCTCCTCTGCATCTCCATCTCCTCTGCATCTCCTCTGCATCTCCATCTCCATCTCCATCTCCTCTGCATCTCCATCTCCTCTACATCTCCATCTCCTCTGCATCTCCATCTCCTCTACATCTCCATCTCCTCTGCATCTCCATCTCCTCTGCATCTCCATCTCCATCTCCTCTGCATCTCCATCTCCTCTACATCTCCATCTCCTCTGCATCACCATCTCCTCTACATCTCCATCTCCTCTGCATCTCCATCTCCTCTGCATCTCCATCTCCATCTCCTCTGCATCTCCATCTCCTCTACATCTCCATCTCCTCTGCATCTCCATCTCCTCTGCATCTCCATCTCCTCTACATCTCCATCTCCTCTGCATCTCCATCTCCTCTACATCTCCATCTCCTCTGCATCTCCATCTCCTCTGCATCTCCATCTCCTCTACATCTCCATCTCCTCTGCATCTCCATCTCCTCTGCATCTCCATCTCCTCTACATCTCCATCTCCTCTCCATCTACATCTCCATCTCCATCTCCTCTGCATCTCCATCTCCTCTACATCTCCATCTCCTCTGCATCTCCATCTCCTCTGCATCTCCATCTCCTCTACATCTCCATCTCCTCTGCATCTCCATCTCCTCTGCATCTCCATCTCCTCTACATCTCCATCTCCTCTGCATCTCCATCTCCTCTACATCTCCATCTCCTCTGCATCTCCATCTCCTCTGCATCTCCATCTCCTCTGCATCTCCATCTCCTCTACATCTCCATCTCCTCTGCATCTCCATCTCCTCTGCATCTCCATCTCCTCTACATCTCCATCTCCTCTCCATCTACATCTCCATCTCCATCTCCTCTGCATCTCCATCTCCTCTACATCTCCATCTCCTCTACATCTCCATCTCCTCTCCCTCTCCATCTCCTCTGCATCTCCATCTCCTCTACATCTCCATCTCCTCTTCATCTCCATCTCCTCTGCATCTCCTTCTCCTCTGCATCTCCATCTCCTCTACATCTCCATCTCCTCTACATCTCCATCTCCTCTGCATCTCCATCTCCTCTGCATCTCCATCTCCTCTACATCTCCATCTCCTCTGCATCTCCATCTCCTCTACATCTCCATCTCCTCTGCATCTCCATCTCCTCTGCATCTCCATCTCCTCTGCATCTCCATCTCCTCTACATCTCCATCTCCTCTACATCTCCATCTCCTCTGCATCTCCATCTACATCTCCATCTCCATCTCCTCTGCATCTCCATCTCCTCTACATCTCCATCTCCTCTGCATCTCCATCTCCTCTGCATCTCCATCTCCTCTACATCTCCATCTCCTCTGCATCTCCATCTCCTCTACATCTCCATCTCCTCTGCATCTCCATCTCCTCTGCATCTCCATCTCCTCTAGATCTCCATCTCCTCTGCATCTCCATCTCCTCTGCATCTCCATCTCCTCTACATCTCCATCTCCTCTGCATCTCCATCTCCTCTGCATCTCCATCTCCTCTGCATCTCCATCTCCTCTGCATCTCCATCTCCTCTGCATCTCCATCTCCTCTACATCTCCATCTCCTCTGCATCTCCATCTCCTCTACATCTCCATCTCCTCTGCATCTCCATCTCCTCTGCATCTCCATCTCCTCTGCATCTCCATCTCCTCTGCATCCCCATCTCCTCTGCATCTCCATCTCCTCTGCATCTCCATCTCCTCTGCATCTCCATCTCCTCTGCATCTCCATCTCCTCTGCATCTCCATCTCCTCTGCATCTCCATCTCCTCTGCATCTCCATCTCCTCTGCATCTCCATCTCCTCTACATCTCCATCTCCTCTGCATCTCCATCTCCTCTGCATCTCCATCTCCTCTGCATCTCCATCTCCTCTGCATCTCCATCTCCTCTACATCTCCATCTCCTCTGCATCTCCATCTCCTCTACATCTCCATCTCCTCTACATCTCCATCTCCTCTGCATCTCCATCTCCTCTACATCTCCATCTCCTCTACATCTCCATCTCCTCTGCATCTCCATCTCCTCTACATCTCCATCTCCTCTACATCTCCATCTCCTCTCCATCTCCATCTCCTCTGCATCTCCATCTCCTCTACATCTCCATCTCCTCTACATCTCCATCTCCTCTGCATCTCCATCTCCTCTACATCTCCATCTCCTCTGCATCTCCATCTCCTCTGCATCTCCATCTCCTCTGCATCTCCATCTCCTCTGCATCTCCATCTCCTCTGCATCTCCATCTCCTCTACATCTCCATCTCCTCTACATCTCCATCTCCTCTGCATCTCCATCTCCTCTACATCTCCATCTCCTCTACATCTCCATCTCCTCTGCATCTCCATCTCGTCTGCATCTCCATCTCCTCTGCATCTCCATCTCCTCTACATCTCCATCTCCTCTCCATCTCCATCTCCTCTGCATCTCCATCTCCATCTCCATCTCCATCTCCTCTACATCTACATCTCCATCTCCATCTCCTCTGCATCTCCATCTCCTCTACATCTCCATCTCCTCTCCATCTCCATCTCCTCTGCATCTCCATCTCCATCTCCATCTCCTCTACATCTACATCTCCATCTCCTCTGCATCTCCATCTCCTCTGCATCTCCATCTCCTCTACATCTCCATCTCCTCTCCATCTCCATCTCCTCTGCATCTCCATCTCCTCTACATCTACATCTACATCTACATCTCCATCTCCTCTGCATCTCCATCTCCTCTGCATCTCCATCTCCTCTCCATCTCCATCTCCTCTGCATCTCCATCTCCTCTCCATCTCCATCTCCTCTGCATCTCCATCTCCTCTGCATCTCCATCTCCTCTACATCTACATCTACATCTACATCTCCATCTCCTCTGCATCTCCATCTCCATCTCCATCTCCTCTACATCTACATCTACATCTACATCTACATCTACATCTACATCTCCATCTCCATCTCCTCTCCATCTCCTCTGCATCTCCATCTCCTCTTCATCTCCATCTCCATCTCCATCTCCTCTACATCTCCATCTCCTCTACATCTACATCTACATCTCCATCTCCTCTCCATCTCCATCTCCTCTCCATCTCCATCTCCTCTGCATCTCCATCTCCATCTCCTCTACATCTACATCTACATCTCCATCTCCTCTGCATCTCCATCTCCTCTGCATCTCCATCTCCTCTACATCTCCATCTCCTCTCCATCTCCATCTCCTCTGCATCTCCATCTCCTCTACATCTACATCTACATCTCCATCTCCTCTGCATCTCCATCTCCTCTGCATCTCCATCTCCATCTCCTCTACATCTACATCTACATCTACATCTACATCTACATCTCCATCTCCATCTCCTCTCCATCTCCTCTGCATCTCCATCTCCTCTTCATCTCCATCTCCATCTCCTCTGCATCTCCATCTCCATTTACTTTATATTACAGAAGAATTAAGAGTAATCCCTTTAATTAAATTACAGTATTTAGTATTTACACCCAACACTGTATAACAGTAATTAAAATGTAAACTTACGCATTGACTCGAGCAACTATTTTCTCCCAAACTAACTCTCTCGATCGCCGCTGCTGCCCTGTTGCTTAAAACAATTTTTTTTGCGTACTGCTGGTGAGAAATATGCAGACCTCTTTTTGTCTGGCGCTGTTACCATGGTGACTCATAATATCTGCGCTCCATTGATAATGGCTTTTTATAGTTGTGGTGCACACGCTTAACTCAGAGTCAGTCAACTTCGAGTTGATTGAACTAACTCATTTCAGCTGTTCAGTAAGCGAAAACTCAAGAGTTTCCCCTCTCAGGGTAAGTCAACTCAGAGTTCAAGTTTTAACTCAGAGTTGCTTGAACCTCCTTATTGAAACGGGCCCCTCGTCTAATAAAATCATCCGCCAAAAACAATCAAGATGGTCATCTGATGCAGTGATGCAGGGATCCTTCCTCGACAGAGTTTGACCCTCCTAGTTTACACACACACACGCACGCACACACACACGCACGCACACACACACGCACGCACGCACGCACACACACACACACACGAACAAATGAGTAGCGCACTATTAACACTAAAATGGTAAATTCTAAAGTGAAGATCATGGTAACCCACTAATGACTCAAGAATGACCAAATCCATCAGAAGGAATTAGGCTTCTACTATAAAAAATCACTGAGTTGTTATTTACTGCAAGTTAATCTTAATCTTTCAGATAAGTCGAATTAATAAATGAATGTTATTTATTGTGAACCAGTTGATTTAAAAGAATCAGTTCAAAAGATTCGCTCACGAAACGGAGATCTTGATTTAATATACTTAATAAAGTTACAGTTTTTTAAAATTACATCCTCCTTCCCACACCAAATACGAACACATTTTCTATCATGTATGAGAGATGATGGAGCCGTATGGCAGTCAATGGCAGGGAAAGAGTTAATGTCCCTCTGTGGTAGAAATCAAGTTTTGATGATGTTTATGTCTATAAAGTGTTTTTAATATGCTTTAAGACAAATCATGTGCAACAATTCCCAAGTCAACACCCTTCCTGAGTATTTTCTTCTTAAAAGACAGTCTCAAAAACAATTTGGAAAATGCATTCATGATGTACTACTCGCTCATTTATACATTTTGAACTCATTTTGAAAAAAAGTTAGCGACTGCACCTTTAAGTTGTAAATGTTATTAAATTACCATTAAGCTCATTCTTCTTGGTCTAATAGCATCATAAAATTAGGTTTTTAAAAATCCAAAAGATTTAAATAATAAACTTCAGCCATTTTAAGCGAATCAGGTCTGTTTTAATTGCACTTATATGACGAAAAACATAAACATATATTTCGATTTCATTTCTATTTTTCCAGGAAATAATCTAGTTTATATGCGCTTCAAAGCAAATTTTCCTTGACGGATGCAAAGTAAAAAAAAAAAGAAAAAAAAAAAAAAAAAGAGAAAGGTCTATATTCAACTAATGTTCAGGCTTTTGTGAGAATTTTGGCATTAGTGCTTTAGCTATGACACTGTAATTACTTTTCTGAAAACATTTATAACAACAGACATCATGATGAAAATCCTCCCGGCTTATAACCAGGAAGCCCACATTCAGAGAAACCCGGGATTGACTGTGTGTTCAAGCGAAGGTGGATATTTACATCACACGGTGATAATATTATAAAATACATACACATAAATGACACAAATAATTACATAACAACAGTGGACAATCACAGCACAGCAAAACATTCTTCAAAAACAGAACTAAAAGACATTTGTAATGTAATAAAAAACATTTATAATGAAGAGATATGAATAATGAATCCTTAACATTAACGCCCCTGTAAAAAAAAACTACACTTGGCAGTAAAAAAAAAAAAAAAAAGGTCAGCATGCCATCTCAAATGCTTCATAAAAGGTTACAATACATTTGTTAAACCAAAATATAAAGAAAAGCAATTGCACATTTAACTTAGACAAAAACGTTCTTTATGATACAAAATGCATATTGTTGTTTAACCAATAAACATATCTGTGAAATATGCTTAATACCAGTAGAAGGCTTATGCAGCAGTCAGTAACACTTATGGAAGATAATATATAAACAATACATTACATAAACCCATATTAGGCATTTTGTTGCCGCTTTCCTCCAGTGTCTTTCCGCAGTTTTACAGGATCAATTCCTGAGATTCAGAGTTTGATCAAGGACACAATGGTGATATTTCATGGATCAAACCTTGCAGGATTTGAACCTTTTACACTTTAACCACAAAGATACGACACCACAAGCAAAGTGCTTCATAAACTTTAACATTTTCTGCTGAAAACACCAGTTTAGAGTAACATTAATGTCAGGAATAACATCATACTGGTGTTTTCATCAGGGATGTTCCTCTGTAGTGTTGTGAAGATGCTAATACTGAAATTGTAAATATAACATTATTGGTATATTGGTTTGACCTGTGTGTTGTTTGACTGACAGCTTCTCCGTGAAGAGCATTTCTCTTTCCGTATGGAATTACTTGAAGTTGTTCAAAATGATAATCTTTGATAAAGTATTCATGTTCACAACCTGTTATAAATGAATGTAAACGTAAGCAGACGAAAAACCCTTGCAGGTCTTGCAGTGTAAATGTTGCTGTTATTAAAGTCTCACTGAAGTGCCTTGAAATGCGCAGGTTTGTTTGACGCGTTGACGTAATTTCCACTGAAACAGGAGCTAAGGCGGGAAATATTGAATGGCTCCTCCCCCTTTTCAAATAGCCAACAGCATTTAGTTTACCTCACAGACTCCAAGTCGCACTTGGTAGCGAATCCGAGTGCTGATGATAAGTTGGATTCAATAGTAGAGATAAATTCAAACTCACAACTCTAACCCATGTTTCTCCGTGACGTGTCAACGGTCGCTTTGGCCAGTTAGTGTTTATAGCGTAGGGGGCGGAGCTTTAGTTTTTAGAGAGCATTTGATTGGACAGAAGATGTGATGAGAAGCTGAAGTCCACGATGATGTCCTAAAAATCCCTGATCCATTTTAACGGAAGTGAGAGACTGTAAGTTTTGAATGCTTACATCTCATAAATGTGAATTGTGTCATTGTTTTGGAACACACTAGCTTAAACCTTAAGGCTAACATTCATACTAAAAGCTAAAAAACTTCAATTATGATTTCAGGGGTTCTTTAATGATTACAGAGAAATCACTTCCTGTTTCTGTCTGAATCAATTTAGCAGCTTTAATAAACATTTAAATACCACGAAAATCCTCAAGCGCTCTTTGTCCTATTGGAGGTAATGTTCTTCTTTGTTTCTTACTAATTAACCGTTTGCCTTTTCTGAAGCATTGTTTGCATATTGTAAACTATATTTAGGCTACTTATTTTTTAAATAACTAAAAAAATGAACTATTTTGAATTAGTTAAAATTGGTGTCAAGGTGAATTTTCACTAGTATTGGTGCCAACACATGAAATCTTGGTATCGTGAAACTGTTTCTCTGTGAGCGATGTGAGTTTCTTCTCGGTTCCCATCTTCTCTTCAAGTTCTCTTTTAATGAAAGTATCAAAATAATAAAAGTTATGTAGGCATCTCATTGGCCGCCTCAGTCTGATGAAGGTTCGAGTCACTGAGAGTCTTCATCAAAAAAGTGTCTCTCTGATCAGGGGACGAGTCTTCAGCTCCACTCGCCTGTATATAAAAACACACAGATTCACAGAAGGAAAAAGAATTAGGCTTAGAATTACAAAAAATAACAAAATATCCTAAAATGTAGGATGTTTCTCTTCACATGTATTTAAATAATTTATCTTTACTAAACAACCTGCACGTTTAAATGCTTGAAATATTATGTGAACAAATTATTCTAATGATATAATTATATAAAATGTATATCACACACAAACATTTAATCAGCTCACAGATCTGAGTTTTGCAGTCACACAGATTCAGGTCATGTAGTTTCTCACCTGTTTATTGCGCTTCGTCCTGTTACCTTTCCGAGGAAAAACAACAAACTCAATTAAACACACATTACTTTGGTTAGAGTAAAAAATAGAGAATTCTAACATCTTTTAAAAATGTTTTTAAATCTCATATTTCAATCTTATTAAATCATTTGTATTTTACACTCACCTTTCCTTCTTGCTCTGCGCTTGCAATAGCAAATCACAGCAACAATAAGCAGAATGGCAATAACACCAGCAGAAACAGAAACAACTACATATAGTTCTGTCAGGAATGGAGTCGGATCTGAACCTGAATCTGGATCTGGAAGAGCTAAAGACAGTCATTGTTATTTACAAAGTGACTTATAAATCAACTTCAACAGTATTTTTGTCTGATATCTATTTCTACATGTTTCTACTTTGGTCATCAGTTGTATGATGTTGATTTAACTGGTGAATGGCTCCATCTTGTGTGTTTTTGAAGAACTAGCAGTTAAAACAGCATCAAGCACTTGAAACTGGAAACACCAGCACAGAAACACTGACTATTTACATTCATTTTTCATGTTAAAGGGATACTCCACTTTTTTGGAAATAGGCTCATTTTACAACTCCCCCAGAGTTATTAAACTGTTGAGTTTTACCGTTTTTGAATCCATTCAGCCGATCTCCGGTTCTGGCGGTACCACTTTTAGCATAGCTTAGCATACATCATTGAAGTGGACAAGACCATTAGCATTTCTCAACAAAAAAAAAATGACCAAAGAGTTTCGATATTTTTCCTATTTAAAACTTGACTCTTCTGTAGTTACATCGTGTACTAAGACCGACGGAAAATGAAAAGTTGCGATTTTCTAGGCATATATGGCTAGGAACTATACTCTCATTCCTGCGTAATAATCAAGAAACTTTACTGCCGTACCATGAGTGCAGCAGGCGCAGGCACTTAGTCCCGGTCACGTTGGAAGTTACCGAGCTGGGGACTATTTTCAGGCGCTGCGTCATATCATTACACTTGCTGCACTCATGGTACGGCAGTAAAGTTTCTTGATTATTACGCAGGAATGAGAGTATACATAGTTCCTACATGACGTCACAATATACGGGCATTTGCAGACCCGGCGCCATTTCTGTGGGCAGAACATTATAAGAAGAAGCTGAAACGAGTTAACGTTGTGATAAAAAGTGAAAATGGTCATCTCCTGCTGGGTCAATGGATGTTCAAATCGTGCCGGAGGTTCAGTTAAATTTGGATTTTACAGTATACCCGTTATTAGACTTCATGAATGTGAGAAGACTAAGCTTTTGTCAGAACAATGACGGAGGTTATGGCTGGTGAGGATAAACAGGAAAGAAACTCCCTCAAAACAAATATAAGTTAACACTTTGCAGTTTGAATGATGTCCTGTATCAACAAAATGACGAGGTATTAAAAACATACAAAAACAACATTGTTTCCACTGTTTGATCGCGATCGCGCCTGCGCCTCTCTCTCTCACTCACTCACTCACACACACGCACATTCCAGCATTGCAATCTCAGATTATGTCCCTAAAGAACCCGCGTATAAAGTAGTTCCGCATTACATTAATTAATTTGCACGAGGGTTTTATTTAATTTTATATTCATGCACCGAACCATGACGCCCGTACCGTTTCGGTTCAATACGAATACATGTAACAGTTACCGTTCCACCCCTATTCTTCAGTGTACAAATAAGTACATGCATATAACAGAAAGCACCGATGACTGTTTTAATGGGAACATAGGAATTAAGTTGTGGAGGCTATGGCTTTTTAATAGACATTTGATAGTCTAGCATCATGCTACATTTGCTATGATGACTAATTTTCCATTGATTGCACTTGAGCAAACGTCACCAACCCAACCCTCGGCAAACTGATTGTACGCCTTCAGTGATTTCCAGGCTCGGAATTACTCGCATGTGTAAAAACTCCTAGCCAATACTAGATAATGGTACACATGAAAATACTGTATCTGAGGCAAAGCTGCATAATCAGTGCTCAGTGCTTCCTTCATTAGCTCATACGGATCCAAACCATTTATGACTGAAATTTTCGCATTGTACCTCTCTCTGTCTTGTGTTACTAGAGTCTCTTTATAATCTCTGTCATTTTGTCTCTTCATGATTTGCGTAACATTATAAACAGAAAGAAATATTCGAAATTTGCTTGTAAAACCGTGTTAACACCGCAGATTATGCCATCAAAGATGGCGTCTCTGGGGAGGTCACGTGCCATGAATTGGCCTGTGGGAACTATGTATAGTTCAATGATGTATGCTAAGCTATGCTAAAAGTGGTACCGCCAGAGCCGGAATCGGCTGAATGGATTCAAAAACGGTAAAACTCAACAGTTTAACTCTGGGGGAGTTGTAAAATGAGCCTATTTCCAAAAAAAAGTGGAGTATCCCTTTAATAACTTTAGAAATGTGAGCAGCACTTGTTTGTTGTGACAATTGTGTGTCATTTGATGTGCATGTGAAGAACACAGTCAAAAAAACAAAAACAAAAAAACATTTGCTGGGTTGATATAAATATTTTATGAACATATATTTTATACTTTGTTAACTTCAAATCCTGTATTTTGGATTCCTGGTGGACTAAAAAAAATCAGAGATGATATGATGAGAAACTCTCATCTTCTCCAGAACAAAACGGTTTAAACTACAACCAATAGAAAAACTAGTACATTTTTAAATCATAAAGCAATGAATTTGAAGTTAAAGCTATAAATTAATGTATAAATAAATGTGTTTTTGAATAAATGATCTACACTACCAGTCAGAAGTTTTGGATCGGTAAGATTTTTAAAGCTACACTGTGTAACTTTTTTAGTTTATTCTTAGCTAAAAACACTTAGTTCTTTCAAAAATACATGTGCTCATTAATGTCTATTTACTTCGTTCAAGTAATAAAGTATTCTCGTGAGTGTATAATATGCCATTGAAAATACAGACGGGTGAGGGGTTCTAATGTCGGTCGCCATGTTGCCCCTCCATCTTGAAAGTACATTAGCCAAAGAGGGACATACCCGTTAATTCAAGCTTCGCCTTTCGCGTTTTAACACTCGATGGCACGGTGTCGAATCTCAAGAGGGGGATTGCTGGATACTGATATATAAAAATCTGAAAGCCTTTTTGAAAGTCTGTTGCTGATGGAGGATCACTCTTATTCTCGAAGATACTTATCAGAGTTGCCAAGGAAGCGAAAAAGAGAATTAAGATGGCAACGCAACAGGCAAATCAACAAGACAAAAGTAAATATTGGAGTGGCCTTTCCAAGATGGAAAGAGCTCATGACGAGCAATGATTTTAAAAAGGACGCCGACGTTGCCTGCTTTCTTCTCGACAGGTAACGTTAATTGGAAGTTTTATTGTTGCTTGGCTAATTATATCATGGTGTGCATAACGCTAGAACGACACCTAGGATAGGTTTCCTCGCGTCAATGATGAAAAGTATTGTTTACCTTGTAACATAAATCCGTGTTCTATCAAATTATAATAGTTTTCTAAAATAACCTCATCACTTGAAGGAACACTCATGGACGAGGTCGAACTGGAAGCCATGTTAATCTTGGACTACATTGGCCACCGTAGGAGTTAAAACGAAATCGGAATTGAGAGGAACAGAAACTAATATTCACTGGATGGTTATATACATTTTCACCGCTAGATGGGGGTAAAAATCACACAGTGTAGCTTTAATGTTTTTAAAAGAAGTCTCTTCTGCTCATCAAGGCTGCGTTTATTTGATTAAAAATACAACAACAACAAAAAACTGTAATATTGTTACATATGACAATTTCAAATAGCTGTTTTCTATTTTAATATAATTTAAAATGTAATTTATTCCTGTGATCAAAGCTGAATTTTCAGCATCATTACTCCAGTCTTCAGTGTCACATGATCCTTCAGAAATCTTTCCAATAATGATTTGATGCTCAAGAAACATTTCTGATTATTATCAATGTTGAGATTGAGATTTTTCAGGATTCTTTAATTAATAGAAAGTTCCAAATAACAGCATTTATTTGAAACAGAATCAGTTGTAACATTATAAATGTCTTTACTGTCACTTTTGATCAATTTAATTCATCCCTGATGAATAAAAGTATTGATTTCTATTATTTCTTTCCCCTCAAAAAAATAAAAATTATAATTCTTACTGACCCCAAACTTTTGAACGGTAGTGTTCAATGTTACAAAAGCTTTCGATTTCAGATAAATGCTGTTCTTTTGAACTTTCTATTCGTCAAAGAATCCTGAAATAAAAATGTAAATAACTGTTTTCAACATTGATAGTAATGAATGTTTCTTGAGCATCAAATCATCACATTACAATGATTTCTGAAGGATCATGTGACACTGAAGACTGGAGTAATGATGCTGAATATTCAGCTTTGATCACAGACATAAATTACATTTCACTATATATTCACATAGAAAACAGCTGTTTTAAATTGTCATAATATTTCACAATATTAATTTTTTGTATTTTTAATCAAATAAATGCAGCCTTGGTGAGAAGAAGAGACTTCTTTTAAAACATTAAAAATCTTACCGATCCAAAACTTAGGACTGGTAGTGATGCTGTGTGAGAATTAAGATACAGGTAAAGAAAAAGAAAAAAAAAACCCCTGAAAGTCACTGAACACACGAATGATGTGATTTAAATGTACAAGATTTGCTTTTAAACAATGACTCACCATGAACAGAAACACTGAAGATCTTCTCACTGATGATGAATCTGCTGTTGATGATCTGTAGTTGATATTCTCCAGAGTCTGTGATTGTGGTGTTTGTGATGATCAGAGATCCAGTCTGATGATCCAGCTGCAGTCTGTCTCTGAATCTCTCATTACCTTCATTACACTGAACATCTGTACAGATATAACTGAGATCTCCACTGATGCCAGCTGAATGTCATTATAATACCATCTAATCAGGAATTGTTGGTTTGTTTGAACACCAGTGTTTAGAGTGACTGAATCTCCCTCCATCACTGACACTTCTTCTGTATCAGCAAACACACCTGAAGAAGAAACAATTAATATTAGCCAAATAAATGCATAATAGTGCTGTAAAAATCTTTTTCTACATATCATAAAGATTATGAGTAAATGTCTGGATTATAATGTCCCACAGAAGAACATAATTTACACTTTCACTCATCAGACAAAAATACACGAGTCTCATGGAGGATCTTGAACAAACATCATACAACACATGAATATTATGAGTATTACCCTTAATAATACTTCAGGAAATTGTGCCATTTTCCAAAACATTAAGATACAATGGAACGTTTTATATATTAATCGTTAGGGGAGCGCGGGGCACAACGTAACGTGGGACTAGTTGTAACACACTTGTTTTAAATACTTCCACACATGATGCCAGCACAAAACTTGGTGCATTTACTAGTTGCCATATCAACACTATATAGAGAAAAAATTGCGCCAAAATTCAGAAATCTTTGTAAGATATCACTGAACATTTATTTAACCATAGCAAAAGTACATTTCTTTAAAAATAAAAAAATACGCTATTTTTTGTTTATTTAAAATTAGACAAATCTGATATTATTTTAATCTCCAATCTGTTATTTAACAGTTGAGATAGTTCTTTAATGCTTCGCTAACTAGAAGACACTAGCAGGGTTTAAATCACAGTTGTGCAGCTGGGGTATGTTGTCACACTGCGTTACAATGAGCCCCTATTAGAAATATGCTATTATATTCTATACTTTTATTAATTCTATTGAGAAAACATGAGAAACATGTAAATAAAGACTGAGAGTCAATGTTCAGAAATTATTAATTATTATTTTGTTTTGTTTTGAACGATGCTGTATAGCTGTGTTTTCCGGTGTGTTTGTTGTCAAACTCAAAAATTAGTTTATTTTTAATTATTAAAAAATTCCATTATTTTATATGAAAAAGTTAATTATTGTATTTTATTAAGAAAATATTTTGGTTTGACTTGTATATTTTTTTATTAGGTCAGATAACATTTTAAGCTGTCATATGGTGATGTTACAATGTTCCCCTCACATGTTACAATGTACCCCACCTATGGGGCATGTTGTCACATTTCACTTCCATTCTTTCGGGGTAAATTAAGAAGATAGTATACACTGTATTAATAAAACAAAACCACATAATTGTACTAGACATGTAGGAAATTAATGTGGGGAAAAAATAAATACTCTAAACCCTAAGTAGATTTACACAAACTGAGAAAGTCAAAAAGCGTTAGGCTACGTTGTGCCCCGCTCTCCCCTATAATTTTTACTGTTTCAGTCTTACACTTAAATGACATGTTTTATTTACACTTTTATTCATCCAAAACAAAGCGACATTGTGACTCACGGTGTGAGAACATGTTACTCTAGAGGTTTGTACCATGTGCATTGACAGGGACAACTTTTCAATATTTATTTTTCAAAATACAAACAATACATGAATATCCTCCGAATATAAAGCTAATAGAGCATATTATAAAACTTTGTCGTTCCTTTTACCGGGAAAAAAGATAGTAGCCTAATGTAGTATGTAATGTAATGTAATGTACATATTCCTGCTCAAATCTGCGGACCATCACTCGGGGATTACTTTTCACATGTAAGATTTAACATTTAACATTACCGTACTATTGGTTGTATTTTGTGAGCAAAATATTCAATGTGTCCTGTATCGTAGCTACGTGTATGACCTTTGCAGCAAAAAAAAACCCGTGTGAAAATCAGTTCGGTATTCAGTGAGATATGATTAATTAAATTCGCTGGCAGCTCATTGCACCTGCCAAACAGATTACACTGAGCGGAGCGGGTGACCGGTTTAAGATGGCGGCCCCACGGCTCGTCCGCGCCAATAGGCAGTAGCGGTCGATAGGGCGTCTATCTATATGATGTCTATGGTCAGTCCCATAGAGGCTATGCTGTCAGTACCGGAAAGAAAAATGATTAGTTCATTTTCTTCAAGTCTCGAGTTCCGGTTTTAAATCCTTCGTTCTTTTGTCACGTGACCGCTGGTATCTCGCATCAAATACAACATTAGATTTGTATTATTGACTGCGTCTGAATTTATATTGTTTTTCATTTAGGAATTAAAATACAAAATATGTGCAATAAACATTATCTGAAAAATAAAACTTCCATCTTATTAGCCTATTGTCCCTGTCCGTCTCTTTTCTAAATGTTTCTTGTGCATCTGTGGTGTGTTTAATTATATATTATACATTAATTAACTACTATTACTACTCAGTGATTTTGTTTTCAGCAGCGATGAACCTTCTCGTTAAATCAGCAGAGAAGTTGCGTCGAGGCGCAGTGTTGGCAAGTGGCATCCAGCAGATACCTGTAAGAGCATTTATGGACGACCTCACCATCACGGCAAAATCGGTACCTGAAGGGAGATGGATCTTGGAGGATCTGGTTGAACTCACCAATTGGGCAAGGATGGATTTCAAACCAGAAAAGTCCAGAAGCCTGGTGTTGAGGAAGGGGCGTATCCAGGACCGGTTCCGCTTCAGGATCAAAGATACCATCATCCCAACGGTCCAAGAGAGACCCGTGAAGAGCTTGGGGAAATGGTACAGGGCAGACCTCAATGATAAGCAGATTGTGAGGGAGATGATTATCCAAGTAGATACCTGGATGACATCCCTAGAAAAGAGTAGCCTACCTGGCAAGTATAAGGCCTGCTGGGGTTACCAACACGGGGTACTTCCTAGGCTGCTCTGGCCATTGCTTGTTTATGAGGTACCTGTCTCTACCGTCGAGGGATTGGAGAGGAGGATTAACACCTATTTGAGGAGGTGGCTGGGTGTCCCAAGAAGCTTCTGCTCCATTGGCTTGTATGGCACAGGCAGCAAGCTGCAGCTGCCAGTAACATCAGTGGTCGAGGAGTATAAGGCGACAAAGACACGCCAGGCCACGATGCTGCGAGACAGCAAAGACGAAAGAGTACGCCAAGCAGGTATTGTGGTCAGGACAGGTCGTAAATGGTCAGCCAGTAGAGCATTGACGGAGGCTGAGGATCGACTGCAACATTCTGACATCGTTGGGACAGTAGCTCTGGGCAGGCTTGGACTGGGTTGCTTCACCAGAATAAGCTGGGAAAAAGCTGACCCAAAAGAACGTCGCGGCATGGTGCAGAGGGAGGTCCGTAAAGCAGAGGAGGAAACCCGGCATGTCAAGGCTGTTGCCATGAAAAAACAGGGCAGCTGGACAAGGTGGGCGTGCAAGAAAGGGCCCTGACTTGGCAGGAGATCTGGACCATGGAAGGACGTCGGATAAAGTTCTTGATGTGTTCTGTCTATGATGTCCTGCCTACCCCATCAAACCTCCATATTTGGGGGATAGCAGAGAACCCCAGCTGCACGCTGTGTGGAAAGACAGCCAATCTTGAGCACGTCCTTTCAGCATGCCGGTCAAGTTTGGCAGAGGGGAAATTCCGGTGGCGTCACGATAAGATCCTGTCTCGGTTGGCGGATGGTGTGGAACAGGCAAGGAAGAATCGTAAACCGCTTTCTGATGGGCACCACTTTATCCATTTCGTCAGGCCTGGAGAGAGCACTGCAGCAGTAGGGAGGAGCAGAGGGGTCCTGGCCTCAGCAAATGACTGGGAGATGCGGGCAGACCTGGAAAAGCAGCTCAAATTCCCGGAGGAGATAGCACTCACTAGCCTCAGACCAGATATTGTACTCTGGTCTAGAGGTACAAAGCAAGTGGTGCTCATAGAGTTAACTGTACCCTGGGAAGAAAGGATGGAGGAGGCACATGAGCGTAAGCTCAAAAAATATCAAGGCCTTATCCTCGAGAGTCAGCAAAAAGGATGGAAGGCCTGGAATCTACCAGTAGAGGTCGGCTGCAGAGATTTTGCGGGACAGTCGCTCTGGAGAACACTCGGATTTTTGGGGATTGAAGGGATGGCCAGGAAACGACTGATAGGCAATGTCACTGAACAGGCGGAAACAGCATCAAATTGGATCTGGATACAACGGGAGGTGCGGTGGCAGAGCAAACCTGTTGAAGGACTAAAAACGGCATAGAGTTGGGTGGTGGTCAGCAGGGGTAGATCCAGGACGCTGGATCTGCTGTCGAGCCCTCCCGAGGTGTTATGGGCTTAAATCGACGAAACACCAAGGAAGGGTGGTGCCCATCTGATGACCGGCTGTAACCACCTAACTCTTGTAGTGTTGAGAGATGTAACCAAGCCTTGAGCTGGCCCAGGGAGAAGGTTGGTGCTTGGAAGGAGAAGGAGAGGAGAGAGCGATGCCACTGGCTCACAGATGGGGCAGGGCAGAGTACCTGTAAAGGTGGGCCAGTTGCGATGATCACATCGTTTTTGCATATATCTATTATATTATACATTAACTACGTTCTTGTTTGTAAAAAGGTTGTGAATTAGTAGGCTATTCAATACGGTGACAAGTCACGTGACAAAAGAACGAAGGACTCAAACCCGAAGACTCGAAAAAATTAACTAATCATTTCTCTTTCCGGTACTGACAGCATAGTCTCTATTGGACTGACAGGAAGAACGAAACTCTCGGACCTGTCCCGAACCCGAAGACTCGAGAGAGATGAACTAATCACATCGTTTCCAGTACAGATTCAGAACCCATATGTTGCGCAATGCGCATGCGCGGTCAACACAAAATGAACGAAACACTCTCTGAGACAACTCGGAGCGAACGAATGAACGAATCGTTCATGAACGACACATCACTAGTTTTGGCATAGACCCGCCCTCGGTGATCTGTACACCCATAGACATCATATGATGTCTATGTGTACACCATCCTCCATTGTTTCAACGACAGCCGGTGTTCTGACGATTTGTGCTGCCTTGTCGAAAATGTCTTCTAAGAAACATAAGTGTTCTGTTGTGGGATGTAATAATGTACATATAGTTTTCACTTACTTCCGACATCAGAGCCACTGAAAACGCAGTGGATGGATTTTATTTACGATGGCAAGGCGCCACTTAAACTTCCAAAATACGTTTATGTTTGCGCGAATCATTTTCTGACTGACTGTTTTATGAACGAGGGTCATTTCAAAGCAGGTCTTGCTTCAAAGTTAATCCTCAAGTGTGGATCGTTGCCTATAGACGGTGGACCGAATGCTGCTATCTGCTTTAGTTTTTGAAATGATAGATCCTCGAGGATAGAGTAGCTGCTTTTTTCACATAAACTAAATCATTTATTTCTGAACACGTATCCGTTTGTTGGCACTGTCAAGTCGATCATATTTCTTTTGAAAACTAAATTTACGTTTAATAAACGGACTAGGCAAACGTGAGGGAGTAGGCTACTATACATCTAACCAATCAAAAAACGAATTCTATCGTCACGTGACTAACGTCTGCCAATAATATTCGTTCAAAATATAGTGCCATTACCACGACTGTAGCGTAGCACAAGTGTTCTCTAGCTAGCCAGCCACATCCGTGAGTTCACACCATAGACTGTAAAAAAAGATGGACGACGCCCCTTCGCTCTCTTCCATTGGCGAGAAGTGAAGCCGCCATTGCCCCGATATGGCGCTGACATCTTGGGACTTGAGTCTGCGCACTTGCGATTTCGGGACCAGACATGCGCAGTAGTGAGCAGGACGCAGAGCCGCGAAATCAACGTCCCGCCTTGTCCCGCCCTCACTCTCGCTGAATCAATGGTAAGCACGCGCCTCTGCTGCAGAACAACCCAGTATGTCGGTGTGAAATAATTAATTATAGAAATTTAGATGTTAAATTTAAAGCTCCAATCTCCTCAGTCCTCCAAAGATCCCGAAAAAAGTCTGTTGTTGCTTCAGTGACTATGTAACGGAGGCCAGCTAGTAGTTGTTGTGCGAGTAAACCTCACTCCTCTGATCTCAATAGGCGCTCTGGCGACAGATGCTAGAGGCTGCAGTCTTTAGCCTCCTTGTTAGAGCGCCTGACTCTCATGCCGGAGACCCGGGTTCGAGGCCCGCTTGGAGCGGGTCAAGTGGGACCCGGGTGGAGGGGTTACATTGGTGCCGTGACCCGGATGGGAGTGAGGTTTAGGGGGGTGAGTGTAACGGAGGCCAGCTACTAGTTGTTGTGCGAGTAAACCTCACTCCTCTGATCTCAATAGGCGCTCTGGCGACAGATGCTAGAGGCTGCAGTCTTTAGCCTCATTGTTAGAGCGCCTGACTCTCATGCCGGAGACCCGGGTTCGAGGCCCGCTTGGAGCGGGTCAAGTGGGACCCGGGTGGAGGGGTTACAACTACTTTGCTCAGAGAACCTGTCAATCACAGCTTTCAATCATGACGCCACAGCTCCGTTTTTATAGCATCAAATAACTAACTAAAAACAAACTTATTTTAAAAACAAACACTTGAAATCACATCAGCTGTTTAGTTGGTCTCACGTCCCATTGAATAACATGGGGAGGCGGGGTTTATGAGCTATACTAGGACCGTTCACCGGCGGGCGATCGAGACGCTTTAGCTTCACTTTTCAGGGCTTGTGCGGCACGCTTGGTTCACACCATAAAATCTTCTCTAACGAAATCTACACAATCAAACATTTTCCAGCAGGAATCCTATCCGAAGTCGAGAAACATTAAAAGCGGCATCCAAGATTCCATGTGTAAGTTAATGGCTGTTTATACCTGTCTTATAACGTTAGCTTAGTGCATGAACTCTGTAAACCGTTAACATATAACGTTATTCCGTTTTATGTTTGTATTTACAGGTAACGTTACACTTGTTATAAATTACATACAGCTCACAGAGAAGAAAACATTTGTTTTGAGGAGATACAGAGCTAATGTGTTAGCATGTAAACGTCAGTTAAATGTAATTTTAGCAGTGCATTTTAACATTAACGTAAACAGTTATTCTATCAGGCTGTAGCCCCGTAAATTAGGATATGAAAGACGATTACTAGACAGACATTAAATAGGATAAGATAACATTTATCATATAAGTTTACATCTACTAGCTACATCACTTAATAGCTAGTCATGGAAGAGATAACACGTAACGTTATTATTTACCTAGCTACAAACGATTACATCAACTACACACAACCTAACGTTATTAGCTAGGCATGGAAGAGATAACATGCATTAAATAGGTTTACATCAACAGCAGATATCCTAATAGCTAGTCATGGAAGAGATACAATACATTACAATATCCTTAATATTATACATTTTATCATCACACAACAAAGTAATTAAAGGTAAAAAAAGTGTAAAAAATTAAAGTGTAGGCTTCGTCTAACATATTGTACTGAAAAAAGATAAGGGAAAAACAGAAAAATGTGATGACTGCATGGATTGTAGTAGTAATGCTTCAACACTTGAGATTCAAATTCTTTAAATTAAAGAAATAAAACATACGACATATAATTGTTTACTGTAATAAAGCTTTTTTCCTTTTGTTTACTGTAATAAAGCTTTTTTCCTTTTGTTTACTGTATTAATTACTCATGAAAAATTTTCTCTAAATGTCAACCTTATTTTCAGTTTCAGCAAAGTTACTGCTGAGCCCTAATGGTAAAGGTGAAACTCGAAAAATTAGAATATCGTGCAAAAGTTCATGTATTTCAGTAATTCAAATTAAAAGGTGAAACTAATACATTTAGTAAATATATAACTATATACATATGCATGATTATACTTTTCAGAGGGGCGACATTTCTGTATTTAAATTTTTTTTTTATTATTGATTTCATGTAATATTCTAATTTTCTGAGATTTTGAATTTGGATTTTTCATAAGCTGTAAGCCATAATTAACAAAATTATAACTTAGTTTTTGCACGATATTCAAATTTTTCGAGTTTCACCTGTATGCTTTTATTATTCATATTGACACAAGGTCAGATTACTGTATGCATTTTAATCTGGGCTCATCTAGTTACACTTTGCCTCATAAATGTAAATCCTTATTGACCCAATAATTTTCAATAGGGGCTGGCTGCAGTCTTACAGGGCGAGTGGAGCTCCGCTTGAAAGCGAAAATACGTCACTGCCACTGCGCCGGAGCCCATATATATATACATTACCTGACCTAATCTTCACGCAAAATATCGAAGCAGTATACTAAGCTTTAACATTTTATTACTTTCTTAATAAAATATAGTAAAAATAATTTCAGAATTTTATGTGGAATGGAAAAACCCAGTGAATTTTCCCCCTAGTGTTCAACAAGGCACATCGCCAAACTCATAGATCACAGATGAACCCAAAATTACATTCAAATTACATATTAACGTTTTATAACCCTTTTTACACTCATTCAAAATAGTGTGAATATAGTGCATTACATTTTTCACAGATTTATGAATTTATAAAATACATATTTTAATCTGTCACAATAACATCTATGCTCATTAGCAATATCAATCCATTGTGTTTATTCATCCCTTTGTGAGTAATTTCACGCAAGCCCTATGCGTTATGCTTGCATTGCACGTTTCGACAGCGTCAGTCAGTCAATGACCTGAGTTATAATTTGAAGAGCTCACAGGGACGCCATCTTGGCCCTCCTTTATTAATTCAAGTGGAGGTGACGTATTTCCTGTTCGAAAGTGAACTCCACTAGCCCACGGTCAGCAGCCAGACCCTTCTCATAATTTTACTACACTGTTTACAACTCTGCTAATCTGTTTCCCCAGGTAATCCCAGATCCTCAGCCCTGCTGTGAGACATATTCTTGACCTGGTCTGACTAAGCCCTGACACATCTATTCTGCTGAAACAATGAAAATGCCCTTTGTTTTTCACGGTTCATCATAAAACCCTTTTAATGTTTTGCTATTCTGATTGGTGGAGCACATTTTCAGTCGCTTTATCAAATCAAATCAAATCAAATCAAATCAAATCAAATCCTTTTATTGTCACACAACCATATACACAAGTGCAACAGTGGGTGAAATTCTTAGGTGCAGTTCCGAGCAACATAGCAGTATGACACGATGTGACGAAAACAATTACAGCAAACATCAGATTTACATAGATTACACATCTAATGTGCGCACAATTACTCACAGTACCATATACACTAACAGAACAATAAATAATATACAATGTACAATATACAACAGTTTACAATATACAACAATATACAATATACAACAATTTACATATACAACAGTATACAAAAATACAAAAAGAGGTAATTATACATAGAGTAGATACTCGTAAGGTGCAAATATATATATATATATATATATATATATATATATATATATATTATGTAAATGCAGTAGGTTATGTTGTGCTGTGTTGACAGTTAGAATGTTTATGGTTATTGATCATGAGGGATCAAGAGTTTAGAAATCTAATTGCTTGTGGGAAGAAGCTGTCATGGAGTCGGCTGGTGTGTGTCCTGATGCTGCGGTACCGCCGGCCTGAGGGTAGCAGTGAGAGCAGCCCATGGCTCGGGTGGCTAGAGTCTCTGATGATCCTCCGAGCTTTCTTCACACACCGCCTGGCATAAATATCGTGGAGGGAGGGAAGCTCACCTCCGATGATACGGCTGGCAGTGCGCACCACCCTTCGCAAGGCTTTGCGGTTACGGCTGGTAGTATTGCCATACCAGGCAGTGATGCAGCCAGTCAGGATGCTCTCGACGGTGCTGGTGTAGAACTGTGTGAGGATGTGGCGGTTCATTCCAAACTTCCTCAGCCGTCTCAGGAAGAAGAGGCGCTGATGAGCCTTCTTCACGACGGCCTCAGTGTGGACGGACCATGTGAGTTCCTCTGTGATGTGGACACCGAGGAACTTGAAGCTGCTGACTCTCTCCACCGGTGCTCCATTGATGGTGATGGGGCTGTGTTCTCTGTCGTTCTTCCTGAAGTCGACCACTAGCTCCTTGGTTTTGCTGATGTTGAGGGAGAGGTTGTTCCTCTGACACCAGTGCGTCAGAGTGAGCACCTCCTCTCTGTAGGCCGTTTCATCGTTGTCGGTGATCAGACCTACGACCGTAGTATCATCAGCAAACTTGATGATGGAATTAGAGCTGTGAGTTGCCACGCAGTCATATGTGTACAAGGAGTACAAGAGTGGGCTGAGAACACAGCCCTGTGGGGCTCCAGTGTTGAGGGTCAGTGATGAGGAGATGTTGCTGCCTATTCTAACCACCTGGCGTCTGTTTGACAGGAAGTCCAGGATCCAGCTGCACAGCAAGCTGTTTAAGCCCAGAGCCCGGAGTTTCACATCAAGCAAGGAGGGCACTATGGTATTGAATGCTGAGCTGTAGTCTACAAATAGCATTCTCACATATGTGTTCCTCTTTTCCAGGTGGGAGAGAGCAGTGTGTATTGTAGATGCAATAGCATCATCAGTGGAGCGGTTATTGCGGTATGCAAACTGCAGTGGGTCCAGTGAGGAAGGTAGAACAGAGCAGATGTAATCTCTGACTAGTCTCTCAAAGCATTTACTGATGATGGGGGTCAGAGCAACAGGGCGCCAGTCATTTAAGCAGGTGATGTTGGTTTGCTTCGGTACAGGTACGATGATGGACGTTTTGAAGCATGTGGGGACTACAGACAAGGAGAGGGACCAATTGAAAATGTCCGTAAAAACACCAGCTAGTTGGTTCGCGCACTTTCTGATGACACGGCCCGGAATACCGTCTGGACCCGCGGCTTTACGGATGTTCACCCGACGGAAAGATCGGGTTACATCCGCTACAGAGACGGAGAGTGTACTAACCTCTGTAGCTTCAGCCGTGAGAACTCTCTCCGCGAGGGGGATGTTAGTTCCCTCAAATCGAGCATAAAAAGTGTTCAGCTCATCTGGGAGAGAGGCAGTGTTGTTCACTGTGGAGTTTATGTTTCCTTTATAGTCCGTAATGCTATTAATTCCCTTCCACATGCTTCTAGAGTCGGTGGTGTTGAACTGTCCTTCAATCTTGTCCCTGAATTGGCGTTTTGCTGCTCTGATAGTTTTTCGGAGGGCATAATTTGCTTGTTTTTGCTCCTCCGCACTCCCGGAGTTAAAAGCGGAGGTCCGCGCGTTGAGTGCTGCACGAACATCGCCATTAATCCATGGTTTCTGGTTCGGGTAAATCCGTATTGTTTTGATCGGAACAACGTCTTCTACGCACTTCCTGATGAAACAGGTTACGCTATCAGCATAAGCCTCGATGTCGTCATCAGAGGCCGACCGGAACATCTCCCAGTCCGCGTGATCAAAACAGTCCTGAAGCATAGAGTCTGATTGGTCCGACCAGCACTGGATCGTTTTGAGGGCGGGTGTTTCCTGTTTCAGTTTCTGCCTGTAAGCGGGCAGAAGGAGAACGGAAGAGTGATCCGATTTGCCAAAAGGTGGGCGGGGGAGGGATTTGTAGCCATCCCGGAAAGGGGAGTAGCAATGATCCAAAACCCGGTCCCCTCGTGTGTTAAAGTTTATGTGTTGGTGGTATTTAGGTGCTATTTTCTTAAAGTTGGCTTTGTTAAAGTCCCCGGACACAATGAACGCGGCCTCAGGGTGCGCGGTTTCCTGCTCGCTTATTTCCCCATACAGTTCCTTTAGTGCCCGGTCTGTGTCGGCTTGTGGGGGAATGTACACAGCCGTGATAATGACCGCTGTGAATTCCCTCGGTAGCCAGAATGGTCGACACAGAAGCATGAGAAATTCCAGATCAGGAGAGCAGAAAGACTTGATAGAATGTACGTGCCTCTGAGGAGAGCAGAAAGACTTGATAGAATGTACGTGCCTCTGATCACACCAGGATTTGTTGATCATAAAACATACACCTCCACCTCTGCTTTTACCTGAGAGGTCTTTAACTCTATCCGCTCGGTGCACTGAGAACCCCGCGGTTTCGATGGCCGAGTCTGGAATCTCAGCAGACATCCAAGTTTCTGTAAGGCAGATAATGCAGCAGTCCCTCGTCTCCCGTTGGAAAGAGATCCGCGCTCTCAACTCACAGAGCTTGTTGTCTAGAGACTGAACGTTTGCTAGCAGAATACTGGGAAGCGGGGGTCGATTTGCACGCCGTCTTACTCTGACGAGAACGCCGGCTCTTCTTCCCCTTCTCCGGCTGCGTTTCCGCGGCCAAGCTGCCCAGACAAAGGGCTCCGCTGCCGTGTTTGTAAACAGCGGGGCATCACTGAAGAAATGAAAGTCCGGTTTTCGATTGCGGAACCAATGTCCAAAAGTGTTTGTATGTCGTACTGAATAAGACAGACAACATCCAAGACAAAAAACAAAAGAACTGTAAACAGAACAAACAAAAAACTACCATGTTGTGACGGAGCTCGCAACGCAGCAGCCATACTCGGCGCCATCTTGAGGCTTTATGTTGAAAAATTAGTCCACTAGATATCGCTGTGTCTATAGAAGCCTTTTATTAGTTTACCTTGACTAAAATGCCAATTAAGACACAGGGCTATGCCTGGGCTTTCTCTTAATACATCCATGGTCTGGCCTGGCAGGGTTTATTTTTTGTGTGCATAGTTTCGGACGGATCTATTTATTGTTGTCAATAAGATATGTTAAATGTTCTACCATTATATATATTACTGCCATATATTACTAAAGCCTGCTTGACCAAACAGTTGAAGTGTCATTTAGTTATAAAGATAGTCATGCTACATAATACATATTCAACTTTTATAAGAATATATAATAATTAACTTAATATATATGTTATTACATTATATAATTATATCTGTATGTTTTTTTACTATTTCTGAGATGTAAATATCAATAATTTATGTTTGGGGTTTAAAAGGATTCTAAGTATTTATATCATGATTTATCCAAACGCATGAGATCTAACAACTACACTTAACCACTATAAAGCTGCCTTACAAACCTTCAACTTCCTGTACTGTCTTTTCTTCTTGCTGGCTCTCTCAATATTTCTTTTGTTAGCATACTGCATGTAGCATTCTCTATGGTAGCCAACAAGAATTGGCACATCTGGAATGTGGCCGCATGTGATTTCATATTTTTCCACAGCTTTTTAGGCGATTTGGCTTTCTTTTGTATTTAAATTCACCCACTCTAAAAAACATTGTACTAACTTGATCCAACTTGTTAGTGAAAAGGATATGATGTTTGTTGATGTACAGCTAGTAACATTCACACAACACTCCATATCCAAGATAAAGTGTCTTATTTATGTTAGATATATACAGGTGAAACTCGAAAAATTATAATTTTGTTGATTATGACTTACAGCTTATGAAAAACCCAAATTCAAAATCTATATATACATAATGTGTTTTGTTATATAAAAATGTATATTGATATATTTACTAAATGTATTAGTTTGACCTTTTAATTTGAATTACTGAAATTTTGCTTACTTTTGCACATTATTCTAATTTTTCGAGTTTCACTTGTAAATATCTTACGGTCTATGCAGGGGCGAAAATTTTATCAAAATGTTGGGGGGACAATAAACATAATTCTCAAGAGCAATTTTTGAAGGGGACACCAATAATACTGGCAAAATTGTACTTGCAAGGATACGTGTACACCGAGGAAAGCCTCACTACTATTATTAGTGTAGCATGGAGACGGTTCCATTATCCTTCTTCTCAAAGTTTCTTTCTGGTTTAATGAAAAAGCTGACTAAATTTACCAAAAAATTCTTCAAAACCATACATTTTTTTTTGTAAATAAGTTGTTTTTTATAAACAACTTATGTACAAAAAATGTATGGTTTTGAAAACTTTTTTGGGTCAATTTAGTCAGCTTTTTTATTCATCAAGCCACCAAAATACAATGGAATTTTTTTTACATATCTTTAGAACAACCGAATCAAGCCCAGTGTATAGTGTGTGTATAGATAGATAATGTAGAAAAAGTGACAATTTTATACAACTGAGATGACGGGAACCATGTTTTATTTACTACGGAAAAGTCGATTGGGGTCATAGACCCCAAAGATAAATGAGGGTTAAAGTAGCATTAAGATGTTTTTACACAGACATAAATAATATTATGACGTTTTAAAAATAAAATGTTAAATATTTATATTTGAAATTATTTAAAACATGAAAAGATACTTTAAATGTGAAATTAAAACAGCCAGTAGGAGGCAGTAAGTCACTGTTAATGAGTGAGTCATTGAGATTCATTCAACTGATTGTTCAAAAAGCTGATTCATTCAGGACGGACTAAAAATGTTTAAAACGTTGTTGTTTTTTTTTGCCCCGTTCGCATTTTTATTATTTTATTTCTTAAACAATTATTTTAAGAATATATCATTATTTTATTTACAACACACATATTTTAATGATACTTTAGGGGGGACAACCCTCAGATAGGGGGGGTCCTGACCCCCCGCGATTTCCGCCTATGTGTCTATGGTAAATATAGGACTACAATATAACATTACCGCTATATTACTCGATTACTCCCGCCCGCGATATTTTTTTTCACAGGATGGTAGGGGAAGACTATTGAATATTAAGATGAATATTCATTAGGGAACTCATGCCTGATTGGTCTGATGACCTACCCCCTAACCCCGCCCCTAAACCAACCCGTCACTGGGGGTCTGATGACCTACCCCTAACCCCGCCCCTAAACCTACCAGTCACTGGTGTTAAGACCAATCAGGGATGAGTTCCCTAATGAATATTCATGAGTCTTCCCCTACCATCCTGTGAAAAAAAATATCGCCTCCCGCCCATTTCGGGGTCCTAGTCTGGCCGACTGCGATTGGTTAGTATTTTTAAGGACGTTAAAAACTACAATCCGATTGGTTCAGCTACTAGAGCTGTCCCGCGATTTGCCTAAGAAGATTGACAATCAAAACATACGTTTGTGAAAATATATGATCAAACCAGAATTGCCAACAAATTTTATTTGACTACATATAATGACTTAATATCGTACATAAAAGAAGCGTATAGCCTACTCTATCGATGGAGATCGATCAACAACACGAAAAACGCGTTCGGCCCACCGTCTACTACTGTTCGCGATCCAACGTCACCTCCAGTAGAAGTAAGTGTATTTTATGATTTTTGAGCAAATAGTCATTTCAGTCGATGTCAGCCAATTCAACAACAAATGCGTCTAAAGTTGTTGTCGTCGTCGTAGGATGTCTGTGTATATAATTTAAACCTTGTTTGTACAGTACAGTACAGTTGTGTGTGTTTTGCACATCCATAATTGCAAAGGGGACGCGATTACAACTCTATAAGTACATAAATGTATCAAATAACCATTCCGAGACGTCCTGGTCCATTCTCATTAAGTGTTTCTTCTGCCGGAGTCTCTTCATCATCTGGGTCTGATTCCGGTTCAAACATGTAGCCTACGGCTGAATGAATGCCATACAAAACAGCGGATCTGTCATTCTCAGCCATTCTGCTTCTACCGACTGTTTATTGCCACAGGTATGCAAGTTACGCCCTCACCCAAAGGCTGGGCGAGGATATGCAGCTCATTTACATTTAAGGTGGTACACACCAAAACTTCTCTTTTTAAAACAGGCCCCAAAATGACATTTTCAAATGGTTATAATAAATTAACTGTGGGGTATTTTGTGCTGAAACTTAACAAATACATTCTGGGGACACCCGAGACCAATATTACATCTTGTAAAAAGGGGCATAATAGGTGCCCTTTAACAATGAGATTACACTTAAGACAATATAAAACTCTGAAAATTGTATAATTTTACCAACATTTTACAAATGAGAAGCCCTGTTGAAAAGGAACAGCCATAGCGAGGGACAGGCTAAAATCCTTACCCATAGCATATAATATGTGATTTTAATTATTTAAAATTATATTTTATTGACTTTTACTTGGTTTTATATTGATACATATGATCTATAGTAACATTAGTAAAAAGAATTTCAATTACATATTTATTTGTTGTTAAAGCAACTTTAGAACTGATTATCTGTTAGGGACGCAAAAGGCACCGATTTCATGGAATCACCCCAATACAGTGAATATACAGCTGTCTACGGTCTCCCAGTGGCTTACATTATTGTTAGTTTAGTGTTAGTGATTAATTTACAGCAAAACAAAAGATAACACGTTTTTATGTCCGAAAACATTATTTTTGTCTTACATTTCATAATAAACTCAGACAAATGCCCTATTTAGAGGTATGGGGGCAATTTCGGACACAGCCATAGGATTTTTTCCCCATACTATGAGGCCTATAGGGGCCATCAACTGTTTGGTTACTCAAATTCTTCAAAATATCTTCTTTTGTGTTCAGTAGAAGAAAAGTTTGGAACAACACAAGAATGAGTATGATGACAGAATTTCCCTTTATTGGGTGAACTATCCGCCATGAACTCCGACACCATGAGTACTTTACTGCAGCTTTTCACTTGTAACACAATAGTGAATCTTTCCAGACAGTTTTTTGAAATCAAACAAATGTCTTGTCTGTCAGTGATGAAGAAGGATTTATTAAGCTGGACTTATTTGTGAATGACTCTTAACTACAGATAAAACCATTTTTAGACCTGAACATTAAAATATATATACACAAAGATATTTAAATAATTTTTGGTAAGATTTTTTTATTAATCTTCCTAAAATTAGATTCAAACTATAATTGATTTGCTGCTCTACTATGAGATCTACTTATATTGCCCCACCTGTTAACAGTAGAGCTTTTCTTGTTTGCACACTAGAGAGCGCTCGTCTAATAGTGTATTAGCACTTGTATCATGACTCTAATAACAGGGGCTCAGAGTTTAGCATAGCCTTGTTAGGCCCTAATGTTAGATACTGTAATTATACCATTCTGTAGGCAAACATCATCTTTCCGTTGATGGTTATTAAATGGTAGTAAATTATTTTTGGATGCTTTTAATAGTGTAAAATAGATGTGTGTTTTTCCACTGTCTGCTGAAGGAAGTTTTAAGATTGAGCTATCAGAAAGTGAGTCACATGACATTATGATTCAGGTGGTTGGCGTCTGTCATGCTACACTAATAGTGGTTTAAAAAAAATGTTGCTATTGGAAAATCATCACTTTTTAACACAATGACTTAATTGCAATGCATTTATTTTTTTAATTATTTACTTATTTTTATAATGATTGTTTCTTTGACATTAACAGATCAACATTAGATGGGTGAACTTGATAACGTGATAACAAGAATAGTGGAAACTTCTCAGAAATGATGAAGTGTTGCTTGAGCTGCAAATAACTGGCTGAAACTAACACTTGTTATCTGTAGGATCACAGCAGGGGTATATGGGGTTATGAATATATAGAGACATGCAAATGCTGCTGAATACATAAACACAGTATATGATATTAATATTTCACATTCACACTGTACGATCTCACAGAGAATACAGGTCCTTCTCAAAAAATTAGCATATTGTGATAAAGTTAATTATTTTCCATAACGTAATGATAAAAATTAAACTTTCATATATTTTAGATTCATTGCACACCAACTGAAATATTTCAGGTCTTTTATTGTTTTAATACTGATGATTTTGGCATACAGCTTATGAAAACCCAAAATTCCTATCTCAAAAAAATAGCATATCATGAAAAGGGTCTCTAAACGAGCTATTAACCAAATCATCTGAATCAACTAATTAACTCTAAACACCTGCAAAAGATTCCTGAGGCTTTTAAAAACTCCCAGCCTGTTTCATTACTCAAAACCGCAATCATGGGTAAGACTGCCGACCTGACTGCTGTCCAGAAGGCCATCATTGACACCCTCAAGCAAGAGGGTAAGACAGAAAGAAATTTCTGAACAAATAGGCTGTTCCCAGAGTGCTGTATCAAGGCACCTCAGTGGGAAGTCTGTGGGAAGGAAAAAGTGTGGCAAAAAACGCTGAACAATGAGAAGAGGTGACCGGACCCTGAGGAAGATTGTGGAGAAGGACCAATTCCAGACCTTGGGGGACCTGCGGAAGCAGTGGACTGAGTCTGGAGTAGAAACATCCAGAGCCACCGTGCACAGGCGTGTGCAGGAAATGGGGTACAGGTGCCGCATTCCCCAGGTCAAGCCACTTTTGAACCAGAAACAGCGGCAGAAGCGCCTGACCTGGGCTACAGAGAAGCAGCACTGGACTGTTGCTCAGTGGTCCAAAGTACTTTTTTCGGATGAAAGCAAATTTTGCATGTCATTCGGAAATCAAGGTGCCAGAGTCTGGAGGAAGACTGGGGAGAAGGAAATGCTAAAATGCCTGAAGTCCAGTGTCAAGTACCCACAGTCAGTGATGGTCTGGGGTGCCATGTCAGCTGCTGGTGTTGGTCCACTGTGTTTTATCAAGGGCAGGGTCCATGCAGCTAGCTATCTGGAGATTTTGGAGCACTTCATGTTTCCATCTGCTGAAAAGCTTTATGGAGATGAAGATTTCATTTTTCAGCACGACCTGGCACCTGCTCACACTGCCAAAACCACTGGTAAATGGTTTACTGACCATGGTATTACTGTGCTCAATTGGCCTGCCAACTCTCCTGACCTGAACCCCATAGAGAATCTGTGGGATATTGTGAAGAGAAAGTTGAGAGACACAAGACCCAACACTCTGGATGAGCTTAAGGCCGCTATCGAAGCATCCTGGGCCTCCATAACACCTCAGCAGTGCCACAGGCTGATTGCCTCCATGCCACACCGCATTGAAGCAGTCATTTCTGCAAATGGATTCCCGACCAAGTATTGAGTGCATAACTGAACACAATTATTTGAAGGTTGACTTTTTTTGTATTAAAACACTTATTTTATTGGTCGGATGAAATATGCAAATTTTTTGAGATAGGAATTTTGGGTTTTCATGAGCTGTATGCCAAAATCATCAGTATAAAAACAATAAAAGACCTGAAATATTTCAGTTGGTGTGCAATGTATCTAAAATATATGAAAGTTTAATTTTTATCATTACATTATGGAAAATAATGAACTTTATCACAATATGCTAATTTTTTGAGAAGGACCTGTATATTTAGAATAAACATTTTCCATTCTGTACTTTATTTTGCAGTAAACGTTATGTTTTGCATAAAGAGGAAGTAAAATTGTGGAAGTTCCTCAACCCCACTAGATTCACAAGAACACACACTCACACTATTCACAGAAACACACTCACACTATTCAAACCTCAAGACATGCAAACACTGATGCACATTTACCACACACGTCCAGTACGGACACGTTCTCACACACATGCTCTCAACACATGAAACCACTTTTTTTTCCAGATCTAAAACTGAGGCCTTCTGTGGGTCGAGTTTGTTGAATGCAATACTGTAAAATACACCAAAAAACTCTGTTTGCTGCTAATATATATAACAAAATTAAATGTGTACTGTTGTTCTGCAGATTTATGTACAGTATATCGATCAGTGACTTTTAATCTGAATGCATTGAGAATGTGCTGCTAAAACACAAAATGGCTGTTTAAAGTCAGCTGGGATTTTCTGAACACAGAGTAAACCTGAAAAATACCCTGCTTAAAATACTTGTGAACAAATTAATGAGCCATTCCCAAGTGAGCTTTGACATCAGTCCCAGTAGGGCATCTTGTAAAGTTTATGTTTTTACCATGTTCTCTATGTAACTTTGCACTCTCCCCCAAATTTTGTGTTAAATTCAGTTAATGTAGGCTATGATAAATGTCTGGTAAATGTGGAGGAGTTTTGGGCTTGTTGAGAATCCACTCAAGGGTTTTAAGAGCTCAGAGGAAACTATAGACTCACAACCCTAAAGTAATTGTTCAAGGCTAGAAACTCTTGAATAAAATCCGGTTAATGTCCCATGATGCTTAACTATCTTTATGTGATTCTTTGAGCTTTTAACCTTTTCTGTAACTGAAACACACATTACCATGCAGGATCACAATAATCAGAAAAGGTAAAGAAAAAAAATATATTTTACAATCAGAAAAGGTAAAAAAGAGAGAAGATTTTACACAACACAACATAAAAAAACCTTTTTGAGAAAAAGTAACAATGTTCAAAGTTTACATTACATGCACTTAAGAAATTGGTTTACTGCAGCGTTATGAAACTCCGTGTAAGTGTCATGCTCTTATGCACAATGGCTGATATCAGTAATCAGCTTTAACCAAATCTTTGTTATTTTCACCTTTCAAAAAATAGTAAGAACTCATGTAAGCATGAGCACTGATTTTGAATCATAAACAGCTTTGTTGCAATAATCTTTCTAGTTTGCATGAAAACCCTTTTGATAAGAAAATCAATAATGAGGAAAAAGCCTCACAGAGTTTAATTAACGTCTGGTGACGACACCTGCGTATATCACCTCATCCTCCTGTTTAAAAGAAAGAGAACACAAACACAGAACATACAAAGTGAAAAATGATCAATATTCATAGAATGCAATGCCAGGTTTAGTAATAAAAAAATGCCAATAAGAGCTAGAGGTGTTTCAGATCTATGAGGGAGGACTCAAATGCAGAAATGAGTGATCAGGGGTTTATTTGAAAAATCGCAGACACGACGAGACTTGACAAGGTGAGACTAAAGTAAGCTCTGACTAGAAACTATAGTAGACTGTCAAACAAACAATGTAGCACACAGAAAGTATATAACGAACTGGCAAAACATGAGGGCAAGAGAACACATATAAAGGGAGCTGAGAACAACAGGTGAGCACAACTCAGGTAAACGAGGACTCAACAAGAAACGGAGCAGAGAACATGACGAACAGGTGACAACACTCAGACAAACGAGGACTCAACTAGACACGATGGCGTGGTACAGGGAAACAAGGAAGCAGGTGTAAGACTGGAAAAACTGGAAGGACTTTAAGAGAGGGCCACTCACTGAGAAAACAAAGGAAATTAACATTTGAACTCCCCCTCATGCACTATTGAGACGAAGGTCTCACCTCCCTCATCCTAATCTACATTTCTCTCCCCCATTCTTCATCCTGGCAGAGATCTCCCAAACTCACACAAGAATCTAAATGGTTTAATGTGAATGACTATCATCAAGGTTTATACATGTTTGGTATTATTTGAAATGTCTCAGTGCAACTGGTACAAATGTCTCATTCCCAAAGAAGTAAACAAAAAGGTAATAAAGTTCTTAGGAAGTTTAGAAATATCTTCCACACTGGAGGGTGTGTCTTTGAGTTAACACCTTCTGAACATTTGACTGAATGCTAATTTTCCACTGCTAGCAAATGGTGACTTACAGGTTAATTTCCACTGTGGACGATGTTTAGATTTGAAATGAGGTCTGGGTATATAATGAAATGCAGCGAGAGCTCGGGGCCTTTTCTGTATCTCAGATCAGCCCGTGAATGCTGAGGGACGCCGAGACTCAGCATTCATGTAGCCTATGTATTTGTCGGGTAAACATTTTTCCTCTTTGTTCTAGAGCATTTGATGTTTTGCATTGATTATGGAATTGTAATGATACATTTACCTGACATATTAAGTTGTGATTTTTGATTATTCTAATTGGCTTTGACATTATTTTCATTCAAGAGTTTAAAAGAATAGTAAAACATTCGCTCACATTTAATGATACACGGATATCACTAAAACCCTTTTCATTTATGGAGTCAGATGAAATAACGAGTTAATACATATGAGAAATGTATTGCATTTAACCAAAAATCCCTTTGCCATGAGAAAAGACGGAACACGCGTGCGTGAGAACTTCACCGTTAATTTGAAGACCGCCATTGGATCAAATTAGACGGCCTTACACAGGAACAGAGGAGCACATGGCCAATACAAACAAAGACAGCCATATGTTCAAGCACAACACAAACATGAAAAAAAGACAACACAGACAAAGCTGCCAGGGCCTTTGAAATTTCGGCGTTTATGATATGACGATAACTCAAATGAACTGTATAATGCTGATGAAGTGACCCTCAGAGCGGCTTCATATCCTCAAATAGTGAGGCGACAGAGGCTGAAAACAGTGCGAGCTTCACGCGTCCTTCAGTGTGTGTGTGGTATACTTCCTTATTTTGGGGAATAAGGAAGTAGACTCTCTGTGGGGTGGAGTGGACTCTCTCCAACAACCGTAACTGAACAAGGTGTTAGGAGGAACACTCCTAACTCCTAGGACTTTTTGGAATGTGGTCCGGCTGCAGCGTGACTTAACCTTCCCCTCTACCTTCCTGGAGGCCTGCTTCTGCGGTGCACAGTCCAATCTTAGACACTGGCTGTGGCCGAGCAATCACAGACACTGGCTTGGCTGGCTGCTGAGTCGGCACTCTTTTCTGGCGACTCGGTGTTGCAGAGCTGGAGCGCTTGGGCAGGAAGTGGCGCATTGCCGCTGTGAACAATCAGCGAAACAATCTACTGTTGGGGCGAAGAGACCGGTGGTGGAGACTGGTGAGTCGAGGAAGGCAGTCCTCTCTGCATCTCTGTCAGATTCAGCCACAAGTGGCGCTCCAGCACCACAAGGCTGGCCATGGCATGCAGATCCATGTCTGTAGCGCTGTGGAGGTCACAGAATGCGACTGGGTCCGATCCAGACTCGTCCATTGCCCGGAGAAGTTTGGCCTGAAACACCTGGAGGACCGCCATGGCGTGGAGGGCGGACCACACTTGGTCAGACCACGCCTAGGCCCTGCCAGCGAAGGCTGAAGTGGTCCTGCTGGGCATAGATGGATGAGCTAGCTTGGACTTGCATCCAATAGCAGGGGGCGGACAGAGGTGCACAGCCACGGCTTCCTCGAGAGGGGGCAGCTTCTCGTATCCTTTCTCCATGGCACCATCAGTCGTAATGCGAGCGGTGGATGGTGAAGTGCTTAGGTGGGCCGAGTAGGGGGTACGCCATGATTTAGTGAGTTCTCCATGAACTTTAGAATGGTGCCACTCGCTGACGAGTGGCCTGTTGGCACCCCAGCAGGAATCGTTCATCCAGGCGGCTGCGTGTGGGCAAGGGGTCGGGGTCATCCACTGAGCCCGACCAATCCTCCACTTCAGAAGCCGCCATTGCCATGGTGTCATCATGAAGATCCTCTTCAGAACCATCCAAATTAGACGAGGCCACTCGCATCACACGAGGGGCGCTGGTCTGCGCTGGTGAAGAGCACTGGAGAAATCTCTCTTTGTGGAGAGAGTGAGGTACGCGGGATCTGCGCCGGTGTGAGCCCACTTATATGCGATCACTCAGTCCTGTCGCCCTGCTGTTTCTTCCGCTGAGGTTCCTGGGAGGAGAGAAATGGGAGAGCGCGATGACCAGAGCCACCCTCTGAAAAGAAAATGATCTGCGAGCGGGGAGAAGAGAGAGACATACTCTCACAATGAGAGCAGCTCGTCTCTGTGAGTGCAGCTTCTGTGTGGGATTTCCCGTCAGATGAGTGCAGAGGGGCTCTGCACGTGCCACAATCGCTGCACGACTGTAGCAATGTTTAAGATTCAGGGAAGGAGGCGGGAACCGGCGAACATTCAACACTTTAATATAAAGTAAAAGAAATACAAAAACAAAAGTATAATCCAGCAGCCCCTCACGGACGACTGCTGGACACACAAAACAGAAACAAAACACTGTATAAAACTAGGCCTGTTCCTCTCTCGATCTCCTCTGACGTCGCACCACCTTTTATGCTTCCGCTCCTCCGTGAGAGATACTCACGTGTCATTCTCAACGTCGCACTAATTTGCTCTTTTAATATTTTGCCAGATGCCTGCAGGGGAACGGTGAATCAGCTGCGAGCAGCGCCGAGTTAGCCTGCCAGTGAGCATGCCGGTGTGTCAGGCTTCCTGCTGCTGAATCTGCTTGCTTGCAGAGCAAGGATTCAGCTCGTTCCACTGTGCTCTTCAACGGCGAGAATGCTTTCTTGCAGGAGAGTCAACTTGATGTGCGCAGAATGTCGCTGAAGGAGAATAAATCTGAATATGGCAAGACGAGCTGTTTATATTGGCAGATGCCCCGCCCCCTTTGGCGGGCTCTGCACTCGGTTAGGCAGGATGCTCCCTGATTGGCTCGTGCAGCTACGCCACTTCGCCATAGGTTCGTGCAGTTACCACTGCTCAGGCAATAAGTGCACGCAGATAATTGCACTGTTATGGCTGTGTAGTAGCTATGCGCTATTTTATAAAAGGCTTCAATAATCGGAGAAAAGGTGTTTCCCTATAGCGTTTAGCTAAACGTAATACGAGTGAACGTTTTGAAAGGGAACTATCGTTCTGGAATCCAAAAATTGTTATCTGGGAAAGCACACAAACTCTGTAGATTGTCAGGTGGAACAAAAATATACCGAATTTGAAAGCAAGTAGACTGAAGGCTTGCCTCCAGCTGATGCTGTAACATGTAAAGTCCATGGCTGCATCCGAAATTGCATACTTCCCTACTATATAGTAGGTGAAAAACTGTATGTGACAAAGTATGTCTGAATTCACAGTACTCGTTAAAGAGTAGATAAAAGTCCCCAAATGACCTACATCTTCTGGAGAGAATGTGAATTGTGCATACGATTGACACTTTATAATATCATGAGGCCACGGGAGAGGATTTGTGAATGGCAGTGAAGCGACGTAACTGATGTTGGTAGGTCACGTGATAATCACAACATGATGAATGTAGTACGTCTGGATTACAGTCATACAACACACATTCGTGCTATATAGAACGTACTTTTCGTGAAGTTGTGAAGTAATTACTTATTCAAAATAAGTACCTACTCAAGGAGAGTGTGTGATTCCGGACGCAGACCAAGTCAACGGTACAAACCTTTTTTTCCCTGCGTGGTCTTATTTCTTGTAAGTATCAGTCCAAACACTAGTATTGCCATTTCTTCTTGCGTGTTACCTGACATGTTTGTTTACTCTAAAGTCACGTTTGACTGCGAGAGATTTTGGGAGATTTATTTTCTTCACAGTCGGGACTCTGGTTGTTTGTGGATGGAATCTGTTAAGTGTGTGTTGTGCTGAATTGGTCACACTGGGCACTCCTATACACACTATATTATTGTTATGTTTGTGGTCTTTCACATTTTGAAAATCTGATTAAGATTCTCTAAAAATCTATTAGTGTGGGTCAGCCTTAATGTGTCATGTCTCTACACAAAACTGTTTTCTAATGTTGCTGTTTCTTTTTTGACTGCAATCTGTAACACATTACTAGGCACTACATTTACATTACATTTAAATTTATCTGACGCTTTTATCCAAAGCGACTTACAATTGCTGTATTTCAGAGGTCGCACGCCTCTGGAGCAACTAGGGGTTAAGTGTCTTGCTCAGGGACACATTGGTGTCTCACAGTGGATTCACACCAAAGGGATGTGTCTTATACACTGTGCCATCACCACCCGCACTATAATTACATCCTTATGATGACACATATTTAATGACACATATTAACATTATTGTTAATTAGCAAGCTAGACTGAAGATGGCTAAACTCTCTCGCACATTACTGCCAGTCAATTAAATATTAGAGCAAATGTTATTTTATATACTGTACACAAAACACTACATGATAAACACACTATTTTAAAAACAAAATATTTGCAGAATATCTCATCCCTTGTCTTCCCGCTGTTATTCTCTTAAGTTGATTGCAGTGCGTGTGAAACTGATATCATGTCAGGTGAGAGGGCTTGCGATTCTGTTTTTTTTTTTCTCTCAAAAGAATGGACCACGTTTGAATGAACTTGTTTACAAACAGTAACTGAAACAGTAACTGGAATTCTTGTTTTTTGGGCTTTTAACATAATATAGTAAGACAATATAATGACAAGAGAGCGATTTTCTTGAATCAGCAAGACTACAAATGTGGTATTCATTTTGTTCAACAGTTCAATAAACTTAATTATATTCATTGACAAGACAATTTTATTGACCGTTTTTGCTCTGTATTACCAATGAAAATAGTTCCACACAAAATAGAACAATTGTGTCCCCCAATAATACTGTTGTAATGTCAGTCTGTGTTCCCCGTTAAGTCTACCCAGGTGTTTCAGATGTATCACGCCCCCTTGTTAACTTAGCTTTAGCTTGTTTGCCCTTGTATTTAAGCCCTGTGTGTCAGTCCTGTCCTTGTGAGTTCTTGTGTTGTTACTATCAATACTGCCCCTGAGTCCTGTTCCTAGTCTGAGTCTTTGTATAGTTGTCAGTTTATTGAATAAAGTGTGCTGCATGTGGATCCTGCTTCCTCCTTGCTTCCACCTAACCGTGACAGAAGAACTCGCCAAAAAATAGGGATTGCTGACGCGAAACAGTCGTTCCGAAGTTTTGCGAGATCCCGAAGCGCAGATGTTTCAAAACACTGATCCGAAGCGTGATTCAAAACACCCATGTCACGTGAATACGGCTAAATGAAGCTTCTGAGTGTTTCGACAGGTGGCGTGCTCCGCCGATTCAGCGTTTGATTGACAGGGTCGGGAACAGACCACACAATCGTACATCTGTTTAAAAAGTGAAGTCAACTCATCTTGACCTCGTGGGTTTTTGTGAGAGGATTTTTAAGACTGGAGAAATAATCTGTTAAAAAAAGTAGGCTAAGACCTTCCAAAGAAGAGAAATTAATATTTTTCATAAGAATCTCTAAAAAAAGTGAGACATTGTGGCTTGATGTATTTTATTAATATTCATTTGTCAGGACCAAAATAACATTCTGCACAGTGAGGAGCCTACAGGTTACAAGCTTCACATATTAGAAAACTAGCTACAATAATCAAAAAACTTTTTTTAATGGCTCGTTGTCAAGGTTGTTTCAGATCAACACCTGCAAGTGACCACTAGGTGTCACCGTTGAGACGGGTGTCGGATTGATTCGAAGCCTCGACACAATATGGCACATTTGGTTCAACTGTTTCATTGCTTCACGAAGCCTCAATCTGCCCACCACTATCAAAAAAATGGATCCAGCAGCTGTTAGCAACCAGGTGCTAAGAAGTTTTCTTTCTACCATGTTTCAAGGAGGAAGCAGGATCCACATGCAGCACACTTTATTCAATAAACTGAAAACTATACAAAGACTTGGAACAGGACTCAGGAGCAGTACAAGCAACATCGACAGTAACAACACAAGGTCTGGACTGAAACACAGGGCTTAAATACAAGGGCTAAACAAGATAAGGGGGCGTGGTAAATCTGAAACACCTGGGTAGACTAATAGACTTAACGGGGAGCTACTAACATGAAACCACAGGGGAACACAGACATTACAACAAATACAGAGTGGTGTAATATTTCAGAGTAATACAGAGTGGTTTCATTTATGAACGACTCAATTATTAAAGACAGTGTGCATGTCTTTATATCAGATACAAAAATATTTTTTTACATTCAAGTTTTTATGCACAATTTTTAGATTTTAAATTCTTAATGCACATTGCGCTTAATTAAAACAGTTAACAAAAATTATTCAATAGGAAGACGTGCAGAAACTATGATGGAAACACATTTACCGAATAAATCACTCAATGCGCAACCAAAAACTCATGATTCACCTGGACAGAGGATGTGATTGGATGACTGAACTAACCAGCGGACCATTCCCATCTCAAATGTTGGTTTGATCAATCTTAAATGCCTACAAACTAACTCAGTATAATTAGACTACCTCCCAGAACGATCTCATTTGACAGCGTTCTCAAACATCAGGCATCCGCCTCAGAATGCAAGATAAATTGACCACATTTATTGTTTTGTCTGCACGGTACGGCACATTTAATTTATTATATACGAAAAAAGAGCCAAAGTTTCTTCTCCTACTGCTGCAACTTAAATTTTTCTTAGTGATATTTGGTGCCAGTAAAGCAATACATTTGTATAAAGTGCTATACCGTGTGTGTGACGTGACTTTACTGGAGAGCTGAATTGCAGATCTGGTGCAAACATATCCATCGCTATGATCAGATCTTTCTTAACTGCGGTTTTCTCAACGCTGTAATTTTTTTTGTGTTTATTTTGTTATTGAGAGGAGCATGCTGCATAGTTAATACATAACCATCTACATAAATATAAATATAAAATATTATTATAATATAAATGTCGCTCACAGCAATGTGGGCAGCGTCGGGATGTGTGAAATATATCGAGGCATTAGGGGTGCTTGTGAAAGAGGTTTGTCTTCGGCTACTTCATGAAAGTTGTGATAGTGTCAGCAGATTGGGAACTAAACATTTGTTTCACACTTTTCTTTTTAAAGCACTCTTGAGTTAGGGTGAACTTCCCATTTAAATGTTGTACATACGTGATGCACGATCTTTTCTCAGAACTATAGCTTCACTTTTTTTTTTACATAATTTTTGCTCTCTTAAACTGGCATTCATTTTTATTGAGTGTATGAAGTCAACTTTCCCAGGGAAAGCACACCATAACAGAAACAAATAACTTTAAATCCTAGATTTCAAACCCTGGTGCACCACATTCAACTGGTCGTGTCAGATTAATTACATACTTCTAGTGTTACCTGTCTTTTTAGTAACCCCCGCTAAAATACAAACTAGTAGTTTTATTTCTTTTAATTTAATAATAAAGAAAATCAGGAAGCATACCCATTTACACTTATACAGGAAAACACTAAACGCATCTAAATGTGATTCTGCTGATACTGACACAGATGACAGTCATAAATTATCTTACCGATTTCTGTGTGTTTCTTTTATAGAATGTTGGATCAGCGTAGGTTATCTCTTCTTCACGAGTCTCAACTGTCAACAACAATAATAGATGCATTAAATCAACAAAGTGGAATCACTAAATCGGTTTTCATCCTAAAATACATAAATTGAGGTGTATTATTAAAGTGTATATCATAATCATTCATTATCATACTTAATACATATTTAACAGTTGTATCAGTAGTAGGAAACACTTGCCTTCTTGATCAGTTTTTCTGTGTTTCTTGCAGATGCAGATCATTCCGACTGCAGCAACAATCAACAGAAATCCAGCAGCAGCAGAGATCAGTGTTGTCTGAGATACAGGACCTGAAGGAGAACCTGAAGGAGAACCTACAGGACCTGAAGGAGAACCTACAGGACCTGAAGAAGGACCTGAAGGAGAACGTGAAGGAGAACCTGGAGGAGTGTGTGGATCTGGTGTTGTAGTGGCTAAAGAGAGACAGACATTATGTGAGTGAATTAGTCGGAGATAATGACATATCTGTGTAACGTAGCTGACATGGAAGCAAACAAAGACAATAGTGTAGAAGAGGATCTAGGTGCAGTTTATTACAAGGTTAATAATCCAAAGATGTGAAACATGAATTAAGAACTTGACTGATAACAATAACCTGACACGTGGAACATGGAAACAGCAAAACATTATTGAATACTCAACAATGTAACATGGGAAACCAAAGGGCTTAAATACAAGACTATGGGGATCACATGACAAAAGCAACCAATGACCAGACAAAACTAATGAAACAAGAACCAATAGGTTTGTTCGACTTGAACCGGCGCTGCACAGACCGATCGGTTTATGACAATAGGCTTGTTTGAGATGAGCAAAATCTGCGCAGGACCGATCACCGGTGATCAGCGCGTAATGCATGCCGGTTAGAAATGTGTCCGAGTGCGGTCCGCCTTGCTCTGATGTCATGCTGACGTGTGTCAAAAAGCTCTCGCGAGCGCAAGGCGGACGTGTCGGATTCTGCAGTCGCGCGCAGTTGCTCTCCACCGACTGCGCTGATCAAACGCATGATGGGAAACGACTTGCTGACGACACAGCTTAATGTTGATTGGTTTAAACAACCGTGGTGTATTGTTGTCTTTTTTAAAATGTTTGATTTTAAAAGTCGGATATCATGTTTTATGTGTAGGCTATATGTTATGTGTGAATATTCCCAAACTCTCGGACAGTGCGATCTCGGGTTATGCAATGTCATTTTATTATATATATATATAAAAAAAACACATCGCCTATGTCTGTATTAAAGAAAAAATTATTGATAAACACGTATTTGGAATGGAATTTAATAACAAGTACTTTGGGTGTCTTGTTCATTATATTTATTTTCATATAAAAGCAACAGAACTTAAATTACATCCAGTTTATTAGCAACACTGTGCACGAGCGTGAATCCTGCGATATCCATCATTGATCTCGCAGGTGCAGATCCACTGCGAGAAGCGAGAACTGTCCGGCTTGCCTGCGCTTTTTCCACTCCTCCACTCACTGCAGCCGCCTTCTCTCGACTATATTTAAGGCGAGGCAAGGCGCATCTCAAACAAGCCTATTGTCACAGCCGGCTCTGAGCCACGACAAATGAGGGAGGCAACGAGAACAAAAGCCAATCAAAGAGTCTTTATTAACAATAAAGAATAAGCTACGTAATTTACGCAAACACACAAAACACGCTCCAAAAACACAGGCCTGCAAACATAACTCCCTAAACTAAACTAATACATTAAGCAAACAAATAAAACAGCAACCCAAAATAACAGAAAACCAGAGGGTAGCCGAAGCACACAAAGATCAGAGAACCATTACCTTTTATAATCCTCTGCAGGTGTTTCACATTAATCATTAATTACTTCAGTAAGACGGCCCTAGAGGCACGTCACAGACATCAAAGTACCGCGAGAGCGATTCAAAAGCATAACATTAGGCTTGTTTGAGATGCGCCTTGGCTCGCCTGAAATGTAGTCGAGAGTAGGCGGCTGCAGTGAGAGGAGGAGTGAAAAAAGCGCAGGCAAGCCGGACAGTTCTCGCTTCTCGCAGTGGATCTGGCAGAGGCTTGTTAAAATAAAGTACATACAATCTCCTCAGTCCTCCGAAGATCCCGAAGTCCCTTGGTGCTTCAGTGACTAACGTTACTTCGCTCAGAGAACCTGTCAATCATGACGTCACAGCACCGTTTTTATAGCATCAAATAACTAACTAAAATCAAACTTTTTTTTAAAACAAACACTTGAAATTACATCAGCGTGATTAAAAAAAAGATATGTGAAGTGTTGGTCTCACGTGCCGTTGAATAATGACCTATGTTTATGACCTATACTAGGACCAGCAACCTGGGGGCGATCGAGATGTTTTGGCTTCACTTTTCAGGGCTTGTGCTGCACGCTGGTAACTACCATAGATGTATACACTAGATGTCGTCTTGGGGTTCTAAGCATGCGTCAAAACCGCCGCCATCTTGGAACAGGGGTCTTGTCAAAGGAAGTAGCTAGGTAACACTGAATTCATGGATGATGCCGGACTTTTGTGCTGGATATGGATGTTCACACGAACGAAATCTAAAAATCAGACAGCAAGGGATTACATTTTACAAGAATGTGAAATTTTGTAAAAAAAAAAAATAATTTCTCTGGACTCAATGATAAATACATGTCTGACTGTTGGAACGAACCAAAACAACTAGAAAATCGCGTTAATGGCGATTTATGGTGATTTTATTTCCGTTTGACCTTTTCCTACATTGACGCTGATGCTTAAAGAGGAGGGGCTCCCCTGTTCCATGATGGCGCCTCTATTGACGCATTCGTTCCAATGCAAATAGCCAAGGCCTCTGGCCCAGTAATGGTTGCCAGGTTTGGTTAGTTTTTGGCAAGGGGGTAATCCATCAGACGGACACTGAATTCTCCGGGGGGTCGCCATTGTAGCAGAACTTCACCTGCTGTTAGCATTCCATTGACTCCTATTCATTTTGGCGTCACTTTGACAGCGAATAACTTTACATATGAGGCGTCCAAAGACTTAATTTGTCCAGTATTTCTTTCTAAAGAAACACGACAATGTATAAAAGGCTCCATTACTTTGTATCTTACATTATGGCCCCGTAGAAGCCGTTTTTGTAAAAATAGTCTAACGATAGCGTCATAACCAAGCGGCTTTCTGTCGCACAATAGAGACATTACCGTATAGACAGGAAGAGAAGCTCGCAGGCAATCTTTTACTGTCTATGAGGCAATCGGGGGGACATAGAGGCATAAAGTCAAGGGAGAAGCCCATAGATAGAGAGTTCATAAAAGCAACGGGACAAAATATTTTAACAGCGTTTTTGAGGAATTAGGTGATTCAGATTTGTCTTGGCACAGCTACTAGAAGATTTACAACTGTCGTCAAGATCAGTTTGAGCCTGCGCAGTCGCTCAGCCATCAGGAAGTGAGTGCTCTAATCGGGCTTCAGTCTTCTCTGTTGAAATCAAGGGGGTCTCTGTGTCCATTTCTTTTACTGTCGATGGAACGAGCGAGAAATGCGAACTGCTTTACGGCAATTCAACATTAACACACACGCCATATGATACTGTGTATGATGTATTACCCACCTCGGTAGACATAGCTCCACACGATAAAGTTGGCCGGCTCCGATAATAACAAATGCACATGAGCAGCGGTAGAGAGGGGGAGGAGGGGCCGCAAGTGAGTGTTTTTACGACAGTGTTGTGAACAGCTGTAGGGGGAGCTCATTGAGAAAACATGCGACAACAAAAGTGAAAATCAGCGAAGAAATGGCTAGAGTTGCCAAGTTCCCCTTTAACATCTCAACCGTTTTCAGAAGAGGTATGCTAACTAGCTTGAGCTTTTGTTTATGAAAGTTTGGTCTTTTAATAACATCTTATGTGTAGATGAGATGTTTTTAATAGTTTTGTGAAGGTTTTTGCTTGGAAGTGAGCTAATTTATATACTTACATGGAGTGCTAAAACTGGCTGAAACTAGCTCAATGGTAAACAAATATCGATAAAATGTTCTGTGATTTCAGTAGCAACAAAATAACTCCACGACATTTCTGAAGAAAGATGCTGCCAGAGAAGTAAGAAACACAGGTGAACTGGGGAATCTCATTAAATAACTATTTTCTCACAATATTTTTCACCTAACGTTATATCACCATGCATCTGTTATTGTCTTATAATTTTATTTATCAAATTTACATTTATTTTATTTGTTTAATTTATGTTAAGAAGGTTTTAACATCCAAACGTAAGTGACACTGTTGGAGCAATATGAATAAGTAAACCTAAAAACATACATTCTGTTATCCTAATTTACGAAATTATTTTCGGTATATTCTTCTTTCTCTTTTCTGCTGCAGCTTTTTGCCTTTAAATAAACCATGACCGGGGGCATGTCCGGGCTCGTGCGCTAGAGATGTGCGGATCAGCTCTAACATCACCTGAACCTGCTGTTAAAAATACATCATCCACATGCCGCCACCCGCTCAAAAGTAGCCAACCTCAGTAGTAACGTCTAGCTACTGTAACATCTGAAGAACAACAGACAAGGGAGGCTCCGTTTCTGAACCTTTAATTAGAAACCAAGAACAACTGTAGGCCCTACAAAAACACACCAGTCTAACTCGCTCCCTCGTTTCTCTCTACCCGGCCTTTTTCCGAACTCACCACCTTAAAGGGTTAGTTCGCCCATTTAAGACATGAAGTTGTATGCAATCCTTACCAGCACTATAGTGCATACACACTGACCCACTCTGTTGTCACCTCCCTGGTCAGAGTTCTGGCCGCTGGAAGTTTTTCAATAAAGTACTCCCGGTTATTTTCCGGGGCCACAAAACTGTGCGTTTTTACGTGAAAAAATGATTTGCGTTTCAAAGCTTGATTAATTTACCACACAAAAAACACGCCGGTCAAAATTCATACCTCAGTTTTAATCGGCACTATTTTCTATCCATTTCTATCAATCCGCGCTGCTGTCAACGTCAACAATGCGCACGTTCCGATCAGCTGTTTATAGCGCGACTCGCTGACAACATGTCTGACTGCGAAACTTCTGATGATGAAACCATTTTTGGCACAATGTCAGACGGATCAGATGATGAAAGTAATTTTAGCACAACGACAAAGGGATATGCATACCTTGGTAAACACAAGATCAAATCAAATGTTATTGATTGCAACACAAAACCTCAATTGTGTGTGTGTTCAATCAAATAGTTTTCTCAGCAAATTGTACCAATATCGCTATATACTGTTTTTATATTAGACATCTTTTCACGTGTTTTATAATGGACTGTAAACACCAGCTTGTTTACCGTACAGTTTAGACATGGGATCATAAAGTTAGTAAATACAGCTTACCCGTGGTATTGGTACAGCAAAACTCTTTAATTTTCCTTTTCCTCCTTGGTTGGGGATGTAGCCTAATCGTCTTCGCTGAAGTGAGCACTACACACACGAAAATCCTTTATTCTTGATATTTTAGCTCCCGCAGAGTAGCCGATGGCAACCAGCCAAAGCTGTCTCATAGTTATATTCGAAACAGGAAAGGGTCATTCCTACTATTCGGTGCCGTTTCAGCTTGGTAAATTTCTATAAAAAAAAAAGTAAAAATTTCCATGATTTAATAATTTTATCTGAAGAATGGCTTGTTACACTACAAGAAAAATATATTGGTCCAGCTCAGGATATCACTCTTTAATAATTTTGACCAAATTCTTCACACACGCAAAGGCCAAATGTCCACCTTGTTACAGGACATTCTCATCTAAATTAATAAATGTTTTGAATTCACAGTTATTGTAATATTTACATTTTCTAAGAGCTCAAATGTCCCTCACTTTACCCCACAAATGTATTTTAACAAAGTGTTCATTAACGAGCATTATCTTGAAAAAAGTTGTTGTATTTTAAGCCACAGTGGTAATTTCAACATTTCTTTTAGAATAAAAAGACATTTCAATGGAATTTTGCCCCATTTTTTAATTATTTCATTTTGCCATTTCATTCGCTAAAATTAACCACAAAGATATGCATAACATTTGTTGAACTTATTTTATTAACTAAAAAAAAACACAGAGGTAACAAGGTGGACAGAGGGGTAACAGGGTGGACATCACACCATTGAACAACAAAAAATTTCTACATGCATACCGTTTAAGCTACTCTTTCTTGAAGGTATATAACAAATACATGTATAATAAATTAATTATAAGTACCAATTCAAGCTGTAAACACTCATTTAGCCTATTTAGCATTTACACCCACTCTGTTACAATATGTCCACCCTGTTACTGTGCAAAACAGTAACAGGGTGGACAGTAACAGGAGGGACATTTTATGCTAAAGTTAGCCATTGCTACAAATGTGATGAAAAACAAGCTATTGCGCAGTGATTACTGAGGAAGATTTTTAACCTGTTTATTAACCATATTTTCAAAATTACAAACAATTATCAGTTTCCTGTCACGGAACACACACAGTCCAGGGCGAAGCAGACGACCCATCGGGCGGCCAGGGCGAAGCAGACGACCCATCGGGCGGCCAGGGCGAAGCAGACGACCCATCGGGCGGCCAGGGCGAAGCAGACGACCCATCGGGCGGCCAGGGCGAAGCAGACGACCCATCGGGCGGCCAGGGCGAAGCAGACGACCCATCCGGCGGCCAGGGCGAAGCAGACGACCCATCCGGCGGCCATGGCAGAGGCTCTGGAATAGACACTGGCACTGTGGAACAGCAGACACCGGCTGTGGAACCGGCTGTGGAACAGCAGACACCGGCTGTGGAACAGCAGACACCGGCTGTGGAACCGGCTGTGGAACAGCAGACACCGGCTGTGGAACAGCAGACACAAGAACTGTAACAGTCACAAGAACAGACACAAACAATGAAACAAACACTGGCTCCGGCTCTGGAACAGGCATTGGCTCTGCCTCCGGCTCTGGAACAGCAGACACGGGTATGTCCAGGATCCGAGCCAGATGCTCCAGATAGTCCAGGTCCATGAAGGCAGACGGCACTGGCTCTGCCTCTGGTTCTGGAACAGGCATTGGCTCTGCTTCCGGCTCTGGAACGGGCACTGGCTCTGCCTCCGGCTCTGGAACGGGCATTGGCTCTGCCTCCGGCTCTGGAACAGCAGACACGGGTATGTCCAGGATCCGAGCCAGATGCTCCAGATAGTCCAGGTCCATGAAGGCAGACGGCACTGGCTCTGCCTCCGGCTCTGAAAAGGGTACTGGCTCTGCCTCTGGCTCTGGAACAGGCATTGGCTCTGCCTCCGGCTCTGGAACAGGCATTGGCTCTGCCTCCGGCTCTGGAACAGGCATTGGCTCTGCCTCCGGCTCTGGAACAGGCATTGGCTCTGCCTCCGGCTCTGGAACAGGCATTGGCTCTGCCTCCGGCTCTGGAACAGGCATTGGCTCTGCCTCCGGCTCTGGAACAGGCATTGGCTCTGCCTCCGGCTCTGGAACAGGCATTGGCTCTGCCTCCGGCTCTGGAACAGGCATTGGCTCTGCCTCCGGCTCTGGAACAGGCATTGGCTCTGCCTCCGGCTCTGGAACAGGCATTGGCTCTGCCTCCGGCTCTGGAACAGGCATTGGCTCTGCCTCCGGCTCTGGAACAGCAGACACGGCATGTCCAGGATCCGAGCCAGACGGTCCAGATAGTGCTGGGCAGACGTGACGTGAACAGTCTCTCGCTGGGCAGACGTGACGTGAACAGTCTCTCGCTGGGCAGACGTGACGTGAACAGTCTCTCGCTGGGCAGACGTGACGTGAACAGTCTCTCGCTGGGCAGACGTGACGTGAACAGTCTCTCGCTGGGCAGACGTGACGTGAACAGTCTCTCGCTGGGCAGACGTGACGTGAACAGTCTCTCGCTGGGCAGACGTGACGTGAACAGTCTCTCGCTGGGCAGACGTGACGTGAACAGTCTCTCGCTGGGCAGACGTGACGTGAACAGTCTCTCGCTGGGCAGACGGGACGCGTCTCCTTCTCCGGACCACCGGACTCAGGACCACCGGACTCAGGACCACCGGAACCGGGACCATCTCCCGACTACATCCTCCACTGTGACCTCCACGGGACCCGCGAAACTTGACCAATCGGGTCCCCTTAATAAACTCCCTTCTCTCCTGCTCGGTGGCTGGGGAAGAGATGTTACAAAACATATCGCTGGATTAGGTGTGACGGAGTCCTTCTGTCACGGAACACACACAGGAGGCAGAAAATCCAAGAGCAGTAGTTTTTTTAATAAAAGGTTAATCCAAATCACAATCAGTCCAGGCAAGGGTCAAAATCAAAAAGGCAATCCAAAAAGACGAAACCAAACACAAACAGGCAAAGACAGGCTACCAGAAGTGGTGTGACAATATACAAGGACTCCGTGACACACACTGAAACAGACAGGGTTATATACACAGGGAATTGTAAGATAATGGGGAAATAGCTGAGTGCAATGATCAGTGATGAGGAACAGCTGAGTGCAATGATAAGACAAGGATCGTGGGAAATGTAGTTCATGAAGTGAATGACACCGTGGGGAAGGAAGACATCTAGTGGACACCTGGGAAACACAAACCCAACACTGTGACATTTCCACTATAAATAGGCATAACAGGGTGGACATGTTATGCTTTACCACTTCAGTGAATCATTCTAAAACATTGAAAAAAAGAGTGAATTAAGGAGTGATACTTACTCTGCTTTTTGAAGATAATTTGCCACCAAAAAGTATTCAAATTCTTGAGAGACATGTGATTAGAGGAACAGTCAATGGGCGTGTTCAGAGGGATTTTCCATCAGAGTAACAGGGGGACATTCAATTCAGGGACACAACATATTTTAAAGACTTTAACCATTAAACATGTATAACTAACAAAAATATATTTTGGTGAGGAATATTATAAATAAGAATATACAACAATATTGAAACATTTGGAATTTATTTGATTTTTATTACTTATATTTGTGGCTGAAGTTGTGCAAGCTTACTTGGGGACATGGCAGTTTAGCCTACTTGCACTAAAATCAGAGTAATTATTTTTTTTATTAATTAATCCTGTGTACATTTATTGTGTTCTATGGTTAAGGAGGATTAACTATTTAAGATGCTAATTTAGAAACAAGTATTAGCCCATTTTTACTCAAAATATACCACATTATGGCATGAGTGTCACGGTAGATGTATTCGCTGGTTCCTTCTAGTCTTGTGTTTATGTTGTTGTATGAGTGCACGTGTGCAAGGGGCGTGTCTGTATGTCATTACCTGATCCACTCCAGCTGTTCATCATTACAATCACCAGCTGCAGTTCATCTCACCACGCTTCTTAAACTCACCGCTGTTCTCTCACCTTTGTCAGATCGTTGTTTGATGTTCCCCTGTCTTCTGGTTCGTGTTCCTGCCTGGTGTTTCCTGTTCGTCGTCTTCCGTGTGGATTTGGATCGTCTCACCGTTTGTCTGCACGTCACCGGTATTGACCATCGAAGTCCCTGCGTCACCTATCTCCACCTGGCTCACTGCACCCTGGACTTGTGTGTTTTGTGCTATAATAAATATTGTATTATACTCGCGATTGCTTCCTGTGTTTCTGCTTAACATGACAGAACGATCTGACCATGGTATGGAAGCAGCGAGCGCCTCGTCATCCTCACTCGAAGAGTTCATCCATCACAGCATCCGTAGAATGGACTCGCAAGAGAAGGAGATTGGAGATACGGGCCGTGCAGTTCAAGCCCTGGTGACGCAGGTGTCCGAGCTCACCCAGCAGATCCAGCGCCTACGACCTCCCACTGCGCCACCCACACCGGCCGTTCCTCCCGCATCATCAGGAAGCCCCTCCCAGTCAGAACCCCGGCTACCCACCCCAGAGGCATACTCAGGTGAACCGTCATTTTGTAGAGCCTTTTTGACTCGATGTTCTATGCACTTTGCCCTGCAACCTCACACTTTTCAGACCGAGCAAGCCAAAGTGGCGTTTGTGCTCACGCTATTGACTGGGAGAGCGGCACTCTGGGGAACGGCGGTGTGGGAAAACCAAAATCCATGCTGTGCCTCGTTCCAGACCCTCGCCGCCGAGATGAGACTGGTTTTTGACCGTGCGGTCACTGGAAGAGAGGCGGCCAGAACATTGGTCGAGCTACGGCAGGGAAGAAGATCAGTGTCCGAGTTTTCCATCGAGTTCCGGACCTTGGCGGCAGAGTGTGGATGGAACGAGGAGGCGCAGTGGGACATGTTCCTGCATGGGCTGGCTGACCACGTCCAGAAGGAGATCTACGCCCTGGATCTTCCCACTACCCTCAACGGACTCATTGATCTGGCCCTGCGGGTGGACGCTCGGCTGTCCAGAGTCGGGCGTCGAGCCACGCCCACCCGCACACTTGAGGCAGCCAACGGGCTACGATCCAGCGGCAGGGACGTGGTCAGCCCCGTCTACGATCACGAGCCCATGCAGGTGGGTCGAGCTCGGCTTTCCCGGGAGGAGAGGGAGAGGCGGAGGTCCCAGGGCCTTTGCCTGTACTGCGGAGGAGCCGGACACTACGCCTACAACTGTCCGGTAAAAGGCCCAGCCCGATAGTAAACATGAGGCTACTATCGGGTGGGATCTCCGCCAGGAAGACCTCATCCACGACAAGATCTACCTCCACCCTCCTCTCGGTAAGACTAAGATGGTCAGTCCACCAGCACGATTGTCAAGCACTGTTGGATTCGGGGGCCGAAGGTAATTTCATGGACCATAATTTTGCACGCAGATTTCAGATTCCCATCAAACCCCTCCCACAGCAGATTGCAGTTCATGCACTCAACGGACAAGAACTTCCCACCATCTCATTATCCACTGAAGAAATCACTCTCATCACCTCTGGCAATCACTCGGAAACTATTTCATTTTTTATTCTGGATTCACCCCTGGCACCCGTTGTTCTAGGACACCCATGGCTCATTCAACACAACCCCCGAGTGGACTGGATACATAGATCTGTGCTGGAGTGGAGTCAGGAATGTCATAGGTCTTGTCTCGTCTCTGCTTGTTCGTCTGTACCTGTTTCTGTGTTTCAGGAGGAAGCAGGGGATTTGTCTAACGTGCCCGCGGAGTATCTGGACCTGAAGGAAGTGTTCAGTAAGTCTCGTGCTGCTTCTCTCCCTCCGCATCGTCCCTACGACTGTGCAATAGATTTACTCCCAGGTAAGTCTCCGCCTAAGGGCAAGTTATATTCGCTTTCGATTCCTGAAAGAGAGGCTATGGAGAAATATATTTCTGATTCTCTAGCAACCAAGTTCATTCGCCCTTCCTCTTCTCCAGCGGGGGCGGGGTTTTTTTTTGTGGGGAAAAAGGATGGTTCTCTGCGACCTTGCATTGATTACCGAGGGCTGAATAACATCACGGTAAAGAATACTTATCCTTTGCCGTTGATGTCTTCAGCCTTCGAGAGGTTGCAGGGAGCATCCATCTTCACCAAATTGGACTTACGTAACGCTTATCATTTGGTCCGCATCAGGGAGGGTGATGAGTGGAAGACTGCGTTTAACACCCCTAGGGGGCACTTTGAATATTTGGTCATGCCGTTTGGGCTGTCCAACTCCCCAGCAGTTTTCCAGGCACTGGTCAATGACGTGTTGCGAGATATGATCGATCAATTCATATATGTCTACCTGGATGACATATTGATTTTTTCTGCATCTCTCCAGGAGCATGTGCAGCACGTCCGACGAGTGCTTCAGAGGTTGCTAGAGAATGGGCTTTTTGTCAAGGCGGAGAAATGCGATTTTCATGCACAGTCTGTTCCTTTTTTAGGATACATCGTGTCGTCTGAGGGGATGCGGATGGACCCTGAGAAGATTAAGGCTGTGGTGGATTGGCCAAGTCCAGATTCCCGCAAGGCCCTGCAGAGGTTTCTGGGGTTCGCCAATTTCTACCGGCGATTCATTCGCAACTTCAGCCAGCTGGTCGCGCCTCTGACTGCCTTGACCTCCCCCAGAACTGCGTTCAGGTGGTCCGACACAGCCGAGACTGTGTTCAAGAAACTCAAAGGCCGCTTTGTTTCAGCCCCCATTCTAATTACCCCTGATTCATCACGTCAGTTCGTGGTGGAGGTCGACGCATCAGAGGTGGGAGTAGGGGCGGTGTTATCTCAGCGTTCACCTGTAGACGACAAGATGCATCCTTGCGCGTTTTTGTCCCATCGTTTATCTCCAGCCGAACGTAATTACGACATTGGTAATAGAGAGTTGTTGGCAGTCAAGTTGGCGTTGGAGGAGTGGCGACACTGGTTAGAAGGGTCGGGGGTACCTTTTATCGTCTGGACTGATCATAAGAACCTCGAATATATCAGAACTGCTAAAAGATTGAACTCCAGGCAGGCTCGGTGGGCACTTTTTTTCGGTCGTTTTGATTTTTCTCTCCAATATCGTCCGGGTTCTAAGAACATCAAACCCGACTCACTTTCTCGTATATTTGATTTTTCCGGTCGCCCGTCCACTCCCGAGTGTATTTTACCCGAAACCGTATTTGTTTCAACACTCACATGGGAGGTCGAAGCGAAGGTCAAAGAGGCCTTGGAAGGGGTAACGCCTCCGCCCGGGTGTCCACCGAACCGATTATTTGTGCCGGAGGGCTTACGGTCTGACGTTATCCAGTGGGGTCACAGCTCCAACGTAGCTTGTCATCCAGGAATTAATCGCACTGGATTTCTAGTCAAGCAACGATTCTGGTGGCCACTTATGGCTCGTGACATTCGCGATTTTGTTTTGGCTTGCTCTGTTTGTGCCACGGGTAAGTCTTCCAATCGACCTCCAGATGGGCTACTTCAACCGCTGCCGGTGCCTTCGAGACCTTGGTCCCATATCGCTCTAGATTTTATTACCGCCCTCCCACCCTCCCAGGGTAACACAGTAGTTTTAACTGTGGTGGACCGATTCTCGAAGGCAGCACATTTCATTCCCTTACCCAAATTACCTTCAGCTAAGGAGACAGCGGCTACGGTCGTAGATCATGTCTTTCGGTTACATGGCCTCCCGATAGACGTGGTCTCCGACCGGGGACCCCAGTTCGTGTCCAAATTTTGGCGAGAATTTTGTAGATTACTGGGGGCGACGGTTAGTCTGTCATCTGGGTTTCATCCCCAGAGCAATGGTCAAACAGAGAGAGCCAACCAAGATTTGGAGAGAATGTTGCGATGTTTGGTTTCCAGAAATCCTTCGTCTTGGAGTCAACAACTGTCTATGGTGGAGTACGCACACAACACGTTGCCAGTGTCAGCGACGGGCCTATCTCCGTTTGAGTGTAGTGTAGGTTACCAGCCACCAATTTTTCCCAGTCTGGAATCCGAGGTTGCGGTTCCCTCCGCTCACGCCTTTGTCCAGAGGTGTCACCGTACCTGGACTAGAGCCCGGGAGACTCTACTCCAGGTGGGGGGCGCGCACCAAGGCCAAGGCCGATCGCCACCGGTCAAAGCCTCCCGTATACGTCGTTGGTCAAAAAGTGTGGCTCTCAACTAAGAACATTCCTCTTCGCACCGTTTCTAATAAACTTGCTCCCAAATTTATTGGCCCGTTTCCTGTCACCAAGATTATTAGTCCGGTGGCAGTCCGCCTCAAACTACCTCCTGCGTACAGGAGGGTTCATTCCGTGTTCCATGTATCTAAAATCAAGCCCGTTTTTCATTCTCACATTAATCCGCCTGTCCCGGTTCCTCCCCCACCGCGGCTCGTAGATGGGGAGACCACATATTCGGTCAACCGTATTCTGGACTCTAGGCGGAGGGGACGCGGATTTCAGTACTTGGTGGACTGGGAAGGTTACGGTCCGGAGGAGAGAAGTTGGGTTCCTGCTAGGGACATCCTGGATCACTCCCTTATCGATGATTACAATCGGCAGGTAAGGGAGTCTGAGAACGCCAGGAGGCGTTCTTAGGAGGAGGGGTACTGTCACGGTAGATGTATTCGCTGGTTCCTTCTAGTCTTGTGTTTATGTTGTTGTATGAGTGCACGTGTGCAAGGGGCGTGTCTGTATGTCATTACCTGATCCACTCCAGCTGTTCATCATTACAATCACCAGCTGCAGTTCATCTCACCACGCTTCTTAAACTCACCGCTGTTCTCTCACCTTTGTCAGATCGTTGTTTGATGTTCCCCTGTCTTCTGGTTCGTGTTCCTGCCTGGTGTTTCCTGTTCGTCGTCTTCCGTGTGGATTTGGATCGTCTCACCGTTTGTCTGCACGTCACCGGTATTGACCATCGAAGTCCCTGCGTCACCTATCTCCACCTGGCTCACTGCACCCTGGACTTGTGTGTTTTGTGCTATAATAAATATTGTATTATACTCGCGATTGCTTCCTGTGTTTCTGCTTAACATGACAATGAGGACTCAAATGGCACCGAATGCTAAGAATGACCCGAAAACGATGGAATCTGAACTTTGATCCCGGCACATCCTTGTGGTCACAGCCTGGGAATTTACAAGTTCGCACCATTGTTAATTTAATACTTTTTACGTCGTTGTCAATCGATTGTGTAAACACTATGGAACAGCTGATCGGAACGTGCGCACTGTTGACGTTGACAGCAGCGCGGATTGATAGAAATGGATAGAAAATAGTGCCGATTAAAACTGAGGTATGAATTTTGACCGACGTGTTTTTTGTGTGGTAAATTAATCAAGCTTTGAAACGCAAATCATTTTTTCACGTAAAAACGCACAGTTTTGTGGCCCCGGAAAATAACCGGGAGTACTTTATTGAAAAACTTCCAGTGGCCAGAACTCTGACCAGGTAGGTGACAACAGAGTGGGTCAGTGTGTATGCACTATAGTGCTGGTAAGGATTGCATTCAACTTCATGTCTTAAATGGGCGAACTAACCCTTTAACTCTATAACTGTCGGTGCAAAATAAAACAGCAATTTCACAACAGTTATAAAGAGTCTGTGCGCTACAGTACTTAGATTATGGTTGCACTTGCACTTATTGTTTGCACTTACTGTAAAAAGAATAAAAGAAAACTGTTATTTTTGTTATTTATACTGTTTTTATTCTATGTTCAATTTGTGGAAAGGAGTTCAATCAGGAGGTCACACACAGCATCAATCAGAAGTTCTGGAAGGTCATAATTTATGTACAGTAACATATAAAGAGACATATCTAAATGTGACCCTGGATCACAAAACCAGTCTTAAGTAGCACGGGTATAATTATCAAAATTATCAATTTTTCTTTTATGCCAAAAATCATTAGGATATTAAGTAAAGATTATGTTCCATGAAAATATTTTGTAAATTTCCTACTGTAAATGTATAAAACATTTATTTTTGTGAGTGAATGCAGCACAATCGCGAACATAAATGGACAACTTTAAAGTCGATTTTCTCAATGTTTCGATTTTTTTGCACCCTCAGATTCCAGATTTTCAAATAGTTGTATCTCGGCCAAATGTCCTATCCTAACAAACCATACATCAATGGAAAGCTTATTTATTCAGCTTTCATTTGATGTATAAATCTCAATTTAAAAAAAATGACCCATGTGACAGGTTTTGTCATCCAGGGTCACAAATCATATCTAAATCTAAATCAGATCTAGATCATACAGGAGAAAAGCCAGTCAGTTGAGTATGGCAAAACCTTTTACAGTGCTTTTATATTGTTGTCTTTCAATGCATTTGATAATTCACACTCATAAAGTATAACTGAAATGACATTCATTAGAAGTTTATTAGTTAAAACATTTCAAAATGCACCTGCAGACTATTTTTCCAGTCATAAACTTTAAATATTGTGCAAAAATCTTGTTCCGTTTAGTTCTTGTGAACCCAATCTCGTGTCTTGTCTGGTGAGATTAGTGTCTCGTCACACCACTATTATTTATGCATTTAAGATTGAATTCAGAGTGTCTAAAATTATATCCCTTTGTTGGTTACAGATGTCTCTACTCAAACCAATACTTTCTCCATCTCTCTGTCCTTGAGTCCAACCCGTTTTCTCTTTCGTGAAATGATGTATGAGACTAGTATTTTTTTGTTGTTGTTAAACCTTTTATTTCGAGTACAAGTAAAGGAGAATACATTCAGCTGATCATATAATGTACATTCTTTCTGCTTGGCTTTGGGGCCCTAATAATTTATGGGTTATTTATAAAATCACTAGCTGAATGGACATTAATGCACTTATTACATGGCTACTTGATAGTGCAACTGACCGACAACAATGGAGTATTCCAGCAAGCCGTGTTTTAATGTGGCGTGTATTCTAATTTTAGCTCCTGAGTCCATTCAGGGTGAAGAACAAGACAGAACCAAACCAAACCTGGACTGTAACCTACTGGCCTATATGACAGACTTCATACTGACAACTACTGGCATGGATGCTGCATCACATGTTTTTGAACAAAAACTTTTTCACCTAGAATTTAAAGTGTGGTGGAGTATTCATCTGGCCTTCATCCGCCACCATGAGGAGACTCCGTGTCTTTATCTTATGTGAGTGGATATCATATTAAACATTCTTAAAAGTACTGCTTATTTCTTCTGAATATATTTTGTAGTATGTGTAAAAATTTTCCAATAAAAGAAAATAAACTTTTAGTAATGTATTGAAGTAATTGTTAAGTAATGTTGTTGTAATCAAGATTGATAATGGGACTGGATAATGTAGTATCTACAGTATAAATTCCAAACATATGCTTGTGTTGGGCACGTGTTTACAGGTTACCCCAAACCAATTTAGAAAAGGTATATGATGAATATGTAATTTATGTAAATAATACTTTTTTACTGTGGAACAAATTGCTATTTTATTTTATTTGTAAATTAGCAATTGGTTTTTTTTTTTTTACAATGGCACAGCACCATTATATCCCCAATAAACTTTGTAGTTCATTGTTTTATCTAATGTGAGAACAAATGCAAGTTTATATTTTCTTTAAGATTATGTAACTTCTGTAATAAAGTCTGTATCATTAAATGGTAACTTCTCTTTATGTTGTTATTTTGTAGATGTTTGTTGTAACTAGGCTTAAATTTAATTCAAGTTACTTTAGTAAAACCATGGTTAAACTGGTAATACAACCAATTTGTGGTACATGAACCATGTTTTTTTTTATATAAAAAATTCATAAGGGATACATTTCCCTTTGGAACCCACACTCGGGCCAATACCGGCTAATCATACAATTTATGCTGGCGTGATTATGGCCCTACGCCGGCAGCGTCGGCTCAGTTTCGGCACCCGGACTCGGGCCGATTCTGGCGCGGCATTCAGTCCCGTCTTTCACCAGAGTCCGGCAACCGCCACTGGGCCGAGTTATTTCCTTTCGGCTTGCCGGATTTGGGCCATTGTTGGCCCACATCTTTTTGGCTACCTACAGCTTTGTAGCTGTAAAAGTAATAATGGATAATTCACCTCCGATCTTCAAACTGTGAACAAACAAGTGTATTATTTGACAAAGATTGTTTTAGTAACTCCTATGTATTTGAATAATGTTTAAATGGTGTAATATTTGTGAATTTGATTATGTAGCCTACTTATCTATTTTCTTGCGATTGCTGTCAAGATTACTCTCTGGTGCTGTGCACTTGCCGTGAGACTCCGCACACACGCTGTTCTGATTGGCTGTAGGTTTTGATTGATTTTTATGCATCTGGCAGGCGCGTCGCGTCTAGTGTGAACAGACAAATTATTTATCGTTGGAATCTTATCGCATCGCATCTGGTTAGGACACGTGCTGCGTCCCAATTTGCCCCAATTTTGGGGGGGGGGGGGGGGGGGGGTCATGCTGTAAGAGGTAGGCTCATGCTATTAAGTGTACTGCACGTCTTAAGTGTATTATTTACGTTGCAATACCCATAAATGAAAACATAACTTCATTTATTAATATTTCTTTATATTTTTTATTTGTAAATATATGTTAGCAAGCATGTGATGAGGTCAAATGTCCGGTTTGGGATATGATAACTTGTAATAAGGGATAGAAATTATGTTGCCCAATCTCAATGGTAAAATGTTGCACAGCAACATTGCCCAAAACGTCACCTGCCATCATGTCTATCGGCTCGCTTTCAGGTTAAACTTTCCGCGACTGCGCGACTGGGTTAGGTTGCCAGGTTGAGGTGACAAATGGGTTGAAATTGTAAATGGTCTGTGGATTGTGTGAATATAATGCATTTAATACAATCTGGCAACTGGTCAACATTAGACAAACATATTGGTCCGATTATTCATAAAGGAGTTTGGGCCATGCAAATTACGGGAGTTTCCCGGGAAAAATAACAAACCGGGAGGGGTCCGGGAGATAGGGCTAAAAAACGGGAGAAACCCGGGAAAAACGGGAGTGTTGACAGGTATGTTCTACTATGCCCTAAAAGTATGTACTCTTTTTGTGAAGAAAAAGTACATACTTTTGAGTGTGTAGCAAAAGAGTAGGCAAGCTTTGGGACATACTTTCATGTCATCTTTAACGGACACCTCTGTGCTTAGTTACATGCATCCTGTCACTGTAAACTGCCCTGTCAATCATCTTGTCAGTTAAAATCCTCCATTCAACCTACCATTTCGGAAAGAAATGTTGTAGCACGTTGATCTACCAGTCGTGGGTCTTTCATGTGGAGACTCTTCTCATGTGTTTGTAATTTGAATATAATGAGGCATTTAAAAGTTAAAGCAGCACTATGTAATTTTTGCTCTCGGGGTCCCCCTACAGTTGGGAAACAGTATTGTCTTCTACTACGGTCGTAAAAATCTGTCATGGTTACACCAGGGGATACACGTGTGCATTTGTTCACAAGCGATACCGTCTTGAGTTCTCGCGGGCAGACTGCCAGCGTTGCGTGTGAAATGTCTTCATCCCAGGTACATTGGCATATATGTCAGCATGTCATATGAATATAATTTCATGGGTTTTATTTTTTTTCAAACGGCAAAAGATTGCGTAGCTCACGTTTACAAGCCAGCGTCATTATACTAGCCTATTGGCTACTGTTTTACATTATGGATATGCTAATTCAATTCAATGTTTGTGTGGTAGGTAATAGCCATATATCGTCAATATTAGAATATCAAGCTACCATAGATGAATCTGCAAATTTGAAAAATCGATTTGCATTATGGCCTGAGGCAAGACACTTTCACCAGGATAATAAATAAACAAACATGATTATCAGCCTGCAGACATTAGGATAGTTATCCTGAAAGATTATTTTGTCCGTCTAATTATGTATTATTTATTTGCAATAATGTAGCCCCTACCAAACTTGTACACACCGTTTAGACACAGGCTTACTTATGACTTTTTTTTTGTCCTGAAAAGGGGCTTCATCATAATACACTACTCAAACATTAGGCTGTACAAAGTTTACACTTGTACCATAACACCAGGTCAGCATCGGTCGGGACCCCTCCTTCTCATTTAGCTTACGCCAGCGAGCGAACGCTGGACCAATATTGATCCTCGTCCGGCCTTTTATTTTGTCACTCTCCCTTTTTCTCTTTCTAGTCTCCTCCAAAAAAACCTTTGCCTTCTTCGTTTTAGTTGCTGCTTCGGCCATGACAACAACACACAGACAGCAAACAAACGCTAGTTGGGCTCTCACATCAGAATTTGAGAAAGTGGGGGGTTGAGGGGGAAGTGAGGTATGCCAGTCGTAAAGCAGTCGAATTTTGTAGTTTTTTTTTGTGCTCGGGTTCCTACCCGAACCCCGAAGTTACATAGTGTCAGTAAAAGCGATACAGACACTGTCAGGCTACGGCAGACGTGTCTCTCAACCTATTGTAAGTCGATGTACCATCTCAAGGGTCTTGGAAATATATTATGAAGGTTGAAAAACTACATAGTGTTGCTTTAATGGCTAAACATATCTTTACAAAAGTTCAGAATGCTGCTGCAGATGCAATATAATGTAGACAACGCTGAATAAATACATTTTCGTCAGGTTAGATACTGATAATTAGTCACTCAAACCCCTTTATCTAAACCTCTCTAACCACCGGACTCGCACATCCTCCATGTCTGTAGTTTTTTAACACTTTTTACTCGTGTTTGCAGTTCTAAACGAATCCTTGTCCAACACGCGATGGGTTGTGGGCAATATAGAGAGCCTAAGGCCCTCCCCTTCCGGTGGAGCACCATGGGAAAAATGGCGGAAAAATATTGTATGGTAGTCAATGGCGAGAGACAACAAATATTTGGATCCCGTTTGAATTGTGCCCTCAATCACTCATATGATGTTTGTCAATTTAAAAGATACATTTTAAAGTCAAGAAAGTCGCAGTTTGATGTAAAACTGTTGAGGTATAAGACTGTGAAAATACATAATTACAAAGACTACAAACCCAAAAGGCATTTTCTCTCAATGACTGAAGCTAACTTTACTGAAGCTAACGTTTGTCCTTTTTTCTATAGTCTAACGTTATAATCGTAACATGACGCCATCATGCTGTGTGTTTTGTACCTTTTGGCGTTTTGGTGTTTTGCTTGGTGACGTACATGGTGCGAGACGAGAGATGTAGTTCATTGAGCGATTTTCACATAAAACTAAATGTTACTCTTCTGTTTTATGACAAACTGTGACTTTCTTGACTTTCATAATTACCTTCTAAATTGACAAACATCATATGTGTAATTCAGGGCACAGTTCAGACGGAATAAAAAGATAAGTTGCCTCTCGCCATTGACTACCATACATATTTTTTCCGAAATAAGGTCCCATGAGCCGGAAGCGGAGGAGAGGGACTTATGCTCTCTATTAGCCATTAGAGTGTGCATCGATCCGGGCTGCGTTCCAGTCCACTTTTCCAGAGACAGACACTTGCGAACTTCCCTAAGCACTTCCCCTTGAGGGAATCCCTGCCGCCATTTTGAAGTGCGTTCCACTTTGTGAAGTGGACGAGGGAAGTTTATATGGACTGACCCTCGCTCCCTCAGTCTACTTCATATGTACACTTCAGGCAGCTCCATATACCACAATGCAACACGATTGTGACGTCACCGCAGATCTCGTCTAATCACCACCAAAAACAACTCTATGATATATTGATTATATTTTTTTAATATAAAACAACCCAAACACACCTATATACATTTGGATGGTAAGCAATGACGTACATCCGAGTGAACGAGACGGAGGGAAGTTAGCGAGTGAAGGGCATGACAGTTTTGGACTGGAACGCAGCCCTGCACTTCGGATTCTGACAGGAAATAGTAGACCATCCGGGTATCTTTGAACACTAATTTCAACATACTACGATTTGGGTCGTACTCATACTGTAGCAGCCCTTCAATTGGAATAAACAGGCTTGGGAGTGTTTCCATACGGGTGTACTTTAATTCAGACGAGCGTGCTTAGCACCAACACTGTGCCCAGCGTCAACACCAACACCGTGAAAACTTAAAAGGAAAATAACAAAAGCATAGCAGGTAACAACCATCATGAAATGAATCTCATTACCATTTACATGAACGTATGAAATTAATTTATATGATATAGTACATTACAATGAACCACATACCTCGCTTCGCATATCAAAGGGTGCTAAATGTTGTGATCCAGGGGGGCTGTCGCCATTAACTTAAAGCTATGGTCTACGATTTCAAAGATTGTTCATTATTAATAACCTCGTTTAGATGCTGGTTATGGTTCTACAGTGCAATCCTAATAATATAAAGAGAAAAAAGAATGAAAAAAATCCATTCACTCTATTGGTTGTACAGCTGCAGAGAAGTTGACCAATGTAAGCTGTCCGGCCGGACAGCTTACATTGGTCAACTGCTCTCATCCAATCACCAGCTCCACTTGAAACTCCGCCTGGAGCTCGCGTCTCCACCCCACCGCACCCGACCCCGCCCCCCTCCTGCGACATGAAATTGCGCGAGCAAGCAGCTGACAGTCTATGGTAGCTAGCTAAGTAGCATCAGATCAGCAATGGATAAAGCAATGGATAAAAAAATAAACGACAGCAGCAAGCGGCCCCTGCTTGCCCCTACTATAAAGTTTGGAAGAAAGAGAAAGTCTGTAGAGGAAAGAGCAGAGATTAAAAAAAAGTGTGAAGAACGCCAGACTCTAAGTAGGATAAATATAGTGTTCACCATTGACCGTTGGAGGAAGCTTCAGGGAGGTCTGGGACTGAAAACCGACGATGACACGGCTGACTTTTTGTTGAGCAGGTAAACATTTATTCATACTTTTATGGTGTGACGTGTTACATAAATAGCTTTTTATCAGTCTGACAACATGCTCATGCTGCCGGTCGGCATTGGAATGTTAGCCGTTTAGCATCGCCTATCACGGGTCAATGTAATTATATTTCTTGAAGTGCTTGAATATATTTCAGTAGGCCTAGTGGGTTTCTGTTCGAGCCGTTCGGAATTTGAACAAGATGCGCTGTGTGCTGCTATAACAATTACTCAAAACCTTAGCAATACTAGTAGTATTATACTGATATGTGGTGGGGAGTTTAGAACAGTTCATTGCACATCATACATCTCTGTTCCGATGTTTACTACCGGTGATCACAGCTTGACTGAGTGACGTTGTTCAGGTCGTTTCCCGGTGGGAGGGATCAGGTAGCACAGAGGGGAGGGGTGTGTGTGTGGAGGGGCGGGATGAGTTTTTTAAAACTTCCCATCCGTCTCAGGCTTTCTCGACCGATTTTGAACATCGTAGACTATAGCTTTAACTTGGACGTTAGAGAGCTAGCTAGCCACTTCGTAAACTATTCTCAAACTATTACAAATAAGTACAGAGGAATAACACTTCAAAGGAAAAACACTTTAGTTGAAGGTTAGAGTAATATTTTCCAACCTCTGACTCTAAACATGCATCGTCTTATATCGTGCCTTCTTGTGTTCTTTACCTTTTTTAGGAGAGAGCGCGTGAGCATAGAGAAAATAGTCCCCCCTGCAGATAGCATGATGTCAAAATAAAAGTCACATGAAATAAAACATAAAAAACAGGATAATCATAATAAAACACTGCTAGTGGTCATTTACACATACTATACAGTACTCATAGGGGCGTCGTTAGGCCCTTTTTAGGGGGGCTTCAGCCCCCCTAAACTTCTGCCTAGCCCCCCTAAAAATGTGTGATTAATGTAGGCTACAGTCAAAATTCGTGTTCGCTTCAGTCTTGTTATAATCAGATTCAGCGCGTTCTTCATCTTCAGTCCGCAGTGTGTGTGTGTGTGTGTGTGTGTGTTCATCTGAGCCTCATTGGTCTGTCACTGCTCGTCAATGTCAGAATATTTGAGATGACCAATCAAATCAAAGTAGGCGGGCTTTATGTTCACAGACGCTGCTGAGCGCGAATTTTAAAGGGTCATTCCACCGGTGGAGACATGAATATGTATTGAAAGTGGGTCATATATGTAGTAGAATAGTATCATAAATGTCTAATTTAGGACCTTCTTGGCCTATAAAAGGCAGAAAATGACTTTTTAGTGCTTGTGGATTGTAGACAACAATCCCCATAGTGCATTGCAATGCTCAGCTCCGCAGACCACTCCCACTACAGTAGCTAGCTTAACTGCAAGATATTTGTGCAATGAACCTGGCACGTTAGTGTGTTAACAAAATGAAAATAAACTTACTTTACAGAAAGATGACCATTTGACCTGTAGGCTTTGGCTGACGTTGCCAGTTGAACTTAGGTATTCTAAAGTAGGTCTCCAGGACGCCGCTATCCATATGGGGTACGAAACTCGGGTGAGCAACAACACACACGTCCGTGTCATCCTCCGATTCCGTAGCACCGCTGGAATTCTCGGCAGCAGACAGTCTCTTGTTCTGTGTCCATTGGCGCACAGTGAGAGCACAGGCACCACCAATCTGCCCCAGCTCGAGCCATTGCGGGCCCCTCGTCCGCGGCAAGCAGATCGTCTGCATCGGCTGTGTTGACAGCAGCTTCAGCCGCCTCCGGTTCCTCCATAGCCCTCAGCTGCTCGTCGCTATACTCTGGCTCATAAAGGTAGCCACGAACATCCGTTTCTACCATAACTTCGTCAAAATCCAGATCCTCCATAATGCATCCGCCTGTGTATTCAGTACATTCGTCCATATTTTCAAAAAGTTTCTCCCGGTGAAATCAAACGCACTGGCACTGATCTGATAGGTCTGTTAGCGCATTAGGTCCAACCCCCTATGGGCGGGTTTGAAAGGGTGGGAACTAGTGCTTGTAGTCTTCACAGAAATCCCCCCCTTTTACACTTGAAAAAGGTAAATAGAGGATTTCTCTCGTCTCAGGGGAAAATGAAAGAGTGTTGCACGACCATTCAATAGTATGACTGGATTTCTAACAATGGAAATCTTAATGCAAATGGTTGGAGTGACCCTTTAACAGTGCGAGTGCGACTCGACGCGTACGGTAAAGTGCGATAAGATGTAAGTAGCTAAACTTAACATTTCATATTTGACTTTTTTTTTAGGTCATAAATGTTAAACGAATGACAAAAAACAATCAGGCAAACTAATATAGTTTTGTCTAATTTCGCCATTTTGAACTGAAAATAGGCCTATGTAACGTGACTTATGTAATAATTAGTTTACTGTCATTGTGTGAGGGGACAAGAAACATTAACAAAGCCGTTTTCATCATGTTAGGCACAAGATTAATAATGAATGTGTACATATTGAGAATATAATACAAATTGTAGCCTTTAGTAAGTTAAAAAAGCTCAGGTTTAGGAAGGGAAGAGAAAGGGAGAGACTGAGAAAAAAAGAAAGTGATGGAGATGAGGAGAGAGCAGGTATTGACAAATAATCTACTGCCCACTGACATGGTTTTAAAGCTATTTCGTATCCTTTTTTTGGTCTTAAAAATGTCTTGAAATACACATCAGAGAAATAAAAAATTTGAACCCCCTACCAACCTCAAATTTAGGACCTCTTTGATTATAAAGCCCTGTCTACGGCCCTGTATTAGGCATAAGATCAATAATGAATGTGTAGCCTATTGTGAATGCATTTAATATACTTAATTACCTAGCTTTAGTAGCTTCAGTAAATAAACGTGTCTGAGAAAATGATTCATAGGCAAAATCAACCTGTCAGTTGACCCTATGTTTACTTTCTTCACTGACAGACAAAAATGAAAAGCCTATATCAGTCAAAGCTCAGCTTTAGGAGGGGAAGATATAGGGCAAGATAAAAACAAAGAGAAAAAGAGTGTGATGCTGATGAGGAGAGAAAAATAATCAGCTGCCCACTGACATGGTTTTAAAGCTGTTATCCCATTTTTTTGGCCTTCAAAACATCTTAAAATATGTAGATCAGAGAAATCAAAATATCAAAATTTTCTCGGGGAAACCCAGAACCCCCCTATTTGCCCTACCTCACATTTGGGACCACAGTGATTATAAAACCCTGCCTTTGCATGGTAATAAAACTGGTTAATAATGAGCATTAGATCCTTAACTAAACTGTGTTACCTTTTTTTATAATAAAAAAAAAAAAAAGATACCCTCATTGGGGGCTTAGCCCCCCTAAAATGAAAATCCTAGTGACGCCCCTGCATACAATACTGTACTCATACTATACTGCATTGTGACAGGCAGCCTCTCTCAATGCAAAGTCAATGGAGAAGGTTGGATTGTCAGCCCCCCCCCCCCCCCCCCCCGGTGTGGGCGTGGCCTAAATACGCTCTTTCTCTATGCATATAGCGCTGTGTGAAGGCGTTCATGTGATTGGCTTATAAGTAAACAATCCCCCAGTGGGGTGCATTCTTGTGATTGACTAAAACAAGGGAGATATCTGATTGGTTGCAGATCATTCCCTGTTTAAAAAAGGGCATTTGTGTGTGAGCCAAGTCAGGGGAGTCTGAAAATTCACACAATGCAGTAAGTTCACATACCACAAGCAGTTTGTAAATCAAGATATATTTGTGTGTGTATCAGAAATACATTTCTGAATCTTGTCCTGTGCATTTCTGAATCTTGTGTGCATTTGTAAATTTTGTTTGCATTTCTGAATTGTGTGTGTATTTATGAATTTTGTGTGCATTTATGAATTTTGTATGCATTTGTGAATCTTCTGTGCTTTTTAAATGTTGTGTGTGAATTTTGTGCGCATTTGTGTATCCTGTGTGTGTATTTATGAATCATGTGTGTGCATTTGTAAATTTTGTGCGCATTTGTGTATCCTGTGTGTGTATTTATGAATCATGTGTGTGCATGTATGAATCCTGTGTGTGCATATGTGTATGTAGTGTGTGCATTTATCTTTATTGAGACTCTTTTAGCTCCATATGAAACAAACGAACCAATGAAAACAAGGTACATGAACAGGGGAAGCACATGACAGGATTACATCAAGGGAACAGGGAATCACATGACAAGACTAAATTTCAAAATAAAAGACATGGAAAACATGAACAAAACTTAAAACAGACATGACAATCTGTAACAAACACCATGAAATATCTGCACCATAAAAGTTAATTTGGAATGGGAGTTTATTGTGATAAATAATTGATATAAATAATTTCACAATACATCTGAATGAAACGCTTGTTTTCGAAGCTGATTCTTATTTAAGTGTTCAAAGTAAATCTAAATAGTAATAACCCATTGAATACAGCTGTAAGACTGGAAAAAATGGAAGGAGAGAGGGCCACTCTCTGAGAAAACAAAGGAAATTAACATTTGAACTCCCCCTCATGCACTATTGAGACGAAGGTCTCACCTCCCTCATCCTAATCCAGGGGCGGCTGGCCAATAGAGGGTGTTAGGGCGCCGCCCGCCCATGAGCCAGACCACAGTTTATGAGCCACATACATAAATAAATACATGTAAATACATAAATAAATAATATATACAAATTGTCAATATTTGTGTTTGAGATATTAAATGCACCCAGTATATGTGAAAAATATGATAGAAATTCAAAATGTTGTTTTTTTTCTATACGTTCCGATCCAGATCTGTGCACGTAATCAGCTCTGGGGTGCTGGAGAAATCGCCCCAGAAAGGCGGGTCTCTGGAGCAGTTTAGCCAATTGCTGATTTAAGATATAAATGTTTGACATAATCTGTAGCCAATCAGCGAGCTCTAATCAGGTCAGCTATGGGCGATTCTTTCCAAATATAGGTCTCTGAAGGACAGTAATAGGAGTTACCAGATCAGTGGGCGACAGAGGGGCGTTTACAACCGCGTTACCTGATTTGCCCATGTCACAGTGAGGGTAGGTTTAGGGGCGGGGTCAGGTGAAAGGCATCATTTCCATTGCATGATTTATAAACACCCACCAGTTTGAAAACTCCCACAAATTTAGAAACACCCCCTTTTGTTCCGCAGAGACCCCATACTCATTCTTTTAGCGCCTCAAACTGCGCGCACATTTCTATCAGACAGCAAGCAACACTATCGGAGCTGTACACTAGAAAGGCCTGGCTAGCTGGATGCGGTCGTGCTAATGCCTTATTTTGGTGATTACTTTTTAAAACAACAGTGAACGATCCAGCATGGACAGTTACCGGAGTGAGGGAAGCAGCACCTGTCTGAGAAAGTAAACAGTTTGAGTTAAATTTCAAATGCAAATGGAAAGTTTGTACAATTTGTTTGTTTTTGTGTAAGAATGCCTCAGCCTTGTAATATGGCATTAAATAATTACTGACTTTATCACAAAGCACTGGTATCATGCAGTTTGTGTTAAAATGTGTTTGGGTTGTTATTAATAATAATACTTATTATTATTTGTATTTATATAGTGTCTTGCCAACACCCAAGGTCGCTTTACAATTATGTAAAGGCAGTGGTCCTCAAACTGTTGTACGTAACGTTACACGTGAGGTGACAGAAGGGGGTACGGGAACAAAATGCTGAATTTTGCTGTTCATTTAAAGGGTCATTCCACCTCTGGAAAGATGAATGTGTATTTAAAATGGGTAATATATGTAGAAGAAATGTGAAATTATTTTTGAATTTGGAGCTTTCTAGACTGAGAAAAGACAGAAAATTTATTTTTGGCTTATGTGGATGAAAGACAACAACTCCCAGAACGCACTTGCTTCGCTGCCCTAGGAGGCCACGCCTACCGGTAACAGAGCGCAGTAGTTAAACAACAAGTCTAGGCTACTAGTGAGTCTCCGTGAGTCTGCCCGAAAATGTGTTACTACTCAGCTTTCTCCACAGAACAAGAGCCTGCTAACTTACCTTCCAAAAAAGATGGCTGACACTATGTGTAATCCCAATCCTCCATAATGCATCCGTCTGCGTATTCAGTACCTTCGTCCATATTTTCAAAAAGTTTCTGCCGGTGAAATCAAACGCACTGGCACTGATCTGTGATTGGTCTGTTAGCGCATTAGGTCCAGCCCCCTATGGGCGGGTTTGAAAGGGTGAGATCTAGTGCTTGTAGTCTTTACAGAAATCCCCGTCTTACACTTCCTCCTACAATGACGTAAAATGACGATTTTTGCGTCATTGTAGGAGGCAGTGAAAAAGGTAAATAGAGGATTTCTCTCGTCTCAGGGGAAAATGAGAGAGTGTTGCACGACCATTCAATAGTATAACTGTGTTTCTAACAATGGAAAGCTTAATGCAAATGGGTGGAGTGACCCTTTAAGTCGACCTCACATTAAAATAAGATTTAAACTGAGCATGTTTTTCTATCTGGTAAAATTCTGTAAATACATGACATCCTAGTGCAGATTGCTGCCTTGGCAAATCGCACTATACTACCGTTCTAGACAATGTACCTTTGTAAAATAAGAGATTTAGCACTTACTAGCATGCAGAACAAATATAGACACAGGCTGTGCATGGAGATCGATATAAGATTCAAACTCTCTTCGATACAGACACATTCCCTGTGTGAGTTCCTATGTTTAATGTTGATCACATTAGATGAAGGTCCACACGATTGCAAATGTGACATTGATTTTATACAACAGTTCAACAAACGAAATATTAATATTAAGTGATGTTCATTTAGGCTACAACACAGTTGTCAGTATTTTTTTACAACAAAATAATAGCTCCAACGAAAGCCACAGCAGAACTGCAGCACACAGCAGTGTTTGTGAACAAATCTGCGGCTTTGAACGGATCATTAGAGTCAATGATTCAATTATTAATTCATAAATACATCCACTTCGCAGTTTTAATTTAACATTTAAAAGCATCACTTTGTTTTTACCATCATTGTGCATTTCTTTATTGATTTTTTTATTGATTTAAATCGATTTAAGGGGGCAAATATTGTCCCTTACTGAAAAAGGTGTGACTGAAGAGTGGGGGTACGAAGTAAGATGTTAAAATCCTCATGGGGTACAACTCTGAAAAGATTGAGAACCACTGGGACTGGGTTAAGGAATAGAACAATCAACATCAAAGCACAATACACATTCCAAGGGCGGAAAGTAGGCCTAATATACAGAGGTCACTTACAAAGTTAGGTTAAAGATACAAACATAGAGGGATTCAAACAAATAGCATATCAATAACAATGTTTAATTTACAGACTGTGAGCTGAAGAGTAATATACAGAATCAGATAAAATATGTGTTTTTGAAGGAGAGAAGGATGGATGTTGGACGGATGTCTTGAGGAAGAGCATTCCACAACCTCGAAGCCACTACACTAAAGACTCCCAAGTTACCAGACTATTGAAACCGACAGAATATGACACAGCCCCACCTCAGATATTTTTCACCAGCCGCCACTGTTCTAATCTACATTTCTCTCCCCCATTCTTCATCCTGGCAGAGATCATCCAAACTCACACAAGAATCGAAATGATTTAATATGAATGAATATCATCGAGTTTGATACATGTTTGGTATTATTTGAAATGTCTCAGTGCGACTGGTACAAATGTCTCATTCCCAAAGAAGTAAACCGAAAGGTAATAAAGTTCTTAGGAAGTTTATAAATATCTTCCACACTGGAGGGTGTGTCTTTGACACCTTCGACCATTTGACTGAATGCATATTTTCCACTGCTAGCAAATGGTTACTTACAGGTAAATTTCCACTGTGGATGATGTTTAGATTTGAAATGAGGTCTGGGTATATAATGAAACGCAACGAGACCTCAGGGCCTTTTCTGTATCTCAGATCAGCCCGTGAATGCTGAGGGACGCCGAGACTCAGCATTCATGTATGTCTTTGTCGGGTAAACAGTTTTCCTCTTTGTTCTAGAGCATTTGATGTTTTGCATTGATTATGAAATTTTAATGATATTGTTGTGAGATGTGCCTCTAATGTGTTCAGTTCAGGACAGCTCAGTGTGTGTGAACGAGAGTGAGCGAGTGCGCATGTTGAAGACGCGCGCGCGCGCCTCCCTTTGTTGTTCCCCGCGAAGCAGCGGATGAGTGTGCGTGAGAGTGATACGGTGATCCGTGCAGGTAGCTAGCTATGTGCAGTATATTTCAGTGCAGTCAGTCAAATAAAGCACCTAAACTCTTCTGCAAGACGGCCTCTTTGTCCTTTTATATGCTACCATCACACCAAACAGCGTGAAGTTTAGGGAGTTAAACCCGGGAGGAGAACAACCGGCCCTGGAAAAGACGAATCTCCCCTGTGTCTCCCAACCACGGTTAGGAGACAGAAGCATGAAAGGTTAACAATATATTTACCTGACATATTAAATTGTGATATTTGATTATTAGGTGTTCAAGCACTTTAGTGCTGAAAACCTATTGTAATTGCTATTTGAAAGAAAAAAAAAATCCCATAAAACGCATCGTGCAGCCCAAACCGTAAGGCCCAGAGACTTGAAACTCGGCCAGATGGTAGGCCTCAATTTGGGGACAACCTATCAGAGTATGACCCGATTGGCCCATAGGTGGCGCTACAGCAACCAAAAGTACTAAATTGATCATAACTCCTAGACCGTTGGTCCTAGCCTCAAGCCTCAAGCTTTTTACACCACTGTGATCCTTGGCTCAAGATGGACGAGATGTATATCTCCGATTTCGATTTAGGCAAAACAAAAAAAAAGTTATGTCGAATTTTGTCCAAAACCTACTTTTGCGAAATAGTCCCTGTTTTTTTGCCCGATCGGAACAAAACCAGTCTAGGCCTATTCTCTGGACTATCTAGATCAATAATTATCGAAAAAAAGTTGAAATTTTGCATTTGGGTGGCTGTAACAGGGTCATTTAAAAAAGGGGCGGGGCAAAATACGGTCAAAAGCCTATAAATCCTAAACGAAAAGTCAAAACTTCACAAAAATTGATGAGCATATGTGTCATAACATGGTGAAGAAGCATGCAAAGTTTCATGGAGATCGGACCATAGGTGGCGCTAAAACTGTCAAAAAGGTCTCATTCTTATTAGGTGTTCAAGCACTTTAGTGCTGAAAACCTATTGTAATTGCTATTTGAAAAAAAAAACATTCCCCTAAAACGCATCGTGCAGCCCAAGACGGAGAAGATGTATATCTCCGATTACGATTAAGGCTAAAAAATAAAAAGTTATGTCGAATTTTGTCCAAAACCTACTTTTGCGAACTAGTCCTTGGTTTTTCGCCCGATCGGAACCAGACCAGTCTAGGACAATTCTCTGGACTCTCTAGATCAATGATTATCGAAAAAAAGTTGAACTTTTGCATTTGGGTGGCTGTAACAGGGTCATTTAGAAAATGGGCGTGTCAAAATACACTCAAAAGCCTATAAATCATAAATAAAAAATCAGGACTTCACAAAAATTGGTGAGCATATGTGGCATAACATGGTGAAGAAGCCTGCAAAGTTTCATGGAGATCGGACCATAGGTGGCGCTATAACTGTTAAAAAGCTTCAAAACCATGTGGTAAATTGCCTGTATTAGCTGTAAATGGTCTTTTCCATCTACGATCATCTAATGTTCATATCATAATGTTCAAAACCATCATAAATCATTCTAGAATGTGGTATATCATGGTTAATCATCCTATAACATGGTAAATCATGCTAGAATCATATTAAATCATACTAGAATGTGTTCAATTGTGGTAAACCATGCTAGAGCAGGGTAAATCATGGTGAATCATACTAGAACTTGGTATATCATGGTAAACTATGGTAAATCATGCTAGATTCATGGTAAATCATACACTGTAAAAAATGATTGTGATTTTAACAGTAAAAGACTGTAAAAATGCTACAGTGAAAAACTGTTAATTTGTTAACTGAAAGTTTCCTTACAATATACGGTAAATAACTGTGATAGATCTAATGGTACATTTAATGTCATTTTACTGTAAAATACTGTTAAATGTACAGTTTTTGAAAGTGAAAAAGAACAACTCATTGTATAATTAACAGTGAAAAACCGTAAATTGACACTAGCGTCCCGAGATAACAGCAGAAAGGCAGATGGGAAATAATTAGCATAGCTGATGTTCATAATGTTAATGCATTCGAACTGATTCAGCAGTAGTATCAAAGGTTAAGCATTAAGTGAATGCTTGGTTAAAGAGATGCGTCTTTAATCTAGTTTTAAACTGGGACAGTGAGTCTGAGTCTCGTACAATATCAGGAAGGCTATTCCAGAGTTTAGGAGCTAAATGCGAGAACGCCCTCCCTCCTTTAGTGGACTTAGATATCCTAGGAATGACCAGAAGCCTCGAATTTAGTGATCTTAAAGAGCGCGATGGATTGTATGGCGATAGAAGGTCTGTTAAATACACAGGAGCTAAACCATTTAGGGCTTTATAGGTCAGTAGGAATACTTTGTAATTGATACGTAACTTAATAGGTAACCAGTGTAGAGATGATAAAATAGGTGTTATATGATCATATTTTCTCGATCTAGTAAGAACTCTAGCAGCTGCATTTTGCACTAACTGTAGCTTGTTTATTGAGGATGCAGGACAGCCAGCTAATAAAGCATTACAGTAATCTAGTCTCGAGGTCATGAATGCATGAACTAACTTTTCTGCATCAGAAACAGATAGCATGTTGCGTAGCTTAGCAATGTTTCTAAGGTGGAAAAAGGCTGTTCTTGTAATATATGAAATATGATTTTCGAAAGTCAAGTTGCGGTCTAGTATAACACCCAGGTCTTTTACTGTAGTGGATAAAGTAACAGGACATCCTTCTAAATTAAAGTTGTATTGTAAGGGATTTTGTGGGTAGTTTTTTGGACCAATAAGTAATACCTCCGTTTTATCTGAATTTAATAGCAGGAAATTACACGTCATCCAGCATTTTATATCATTTAGACACTCTGTCAATTTAGATAAGTTAGTGTTTTCATTTGGTCGTGATGAGATATATAATTGAGTGTCATCAGCATAACAGTGGAAATTAATTCCATGTTTTCTTATAATATTACCAAGTGGCAGCATGTATATTGAGAATAGCAGAGGGCCTAACACCGATCCTTGCGGCACTCCATAGTCTACTGACGTTATCTTTGATTTTTCCCCATTTAAACAGACAAAATGGTAACGTTCTGATAAGTACGATCTAAACCAGCTTAATGCCTGTCCCTGAACACCAGTGTAGTTTTGTAGTCGATCCAAGAGTATTTTATGATCGATAGTGTCGAACGCAGCGCTAAGATCGAGTAGAACTAGTATTGAGATACAGCCTTGGTCAGAAGCTAAAAGTAAATCATTTGTAATTTTAACTAGCGCAGTTTCTGTGCTATGATGCGGTCTGCATCATTTTCTTGTAAGAAAGAACACAATTGAGCGGACACAACTTTTTCTAGTATTTTAGACATAAATGGAAGATTTGAGATGGGTCTGTAATTTGCTAAGTTATTTGGATCTAATTGCGGTTTCTTAATGAGAGGTTTTATTACTGCCAGCTTGAATATTCTTGGAACATGACCTAAAAATAAAGACGAGTTAATAATATTGAGAAGAGGCTCTTCGACTACAGGTAACACTTCTTTCAGTAGTTTAGTGGGTATTGGATCTAATAAACATGTTGTTGGTTTAGATGCAATGATAAGTTTATTTAGCTCTTCCTGTCCTATAGTTGTAAAGCGGTGTAGTTGTTCCAGAGGGGATATAATTGAGGCTGAATCTTAAGACACCATAAAAGAGTGTACATTTACAATTGTGTTTCGGATGCTTTTTATTGTCTCATTGAAGTAATTCATAAAATCATAACTACTATATTGTAATGGAATATTTTGCTCTGGTGATGTTTGTTTATTTGTTAGTCTAGCTACGGTGTTGAATAAAAACCTTGGATTATTTTGGTTATTTTCTATTAGTTTGCGGAGATGCTCAGCCCTGGCTGCTTTTAGAGCCTTTTTATAACGTGACATACTGTCTTTCCACGCGATTCTAAAGACCTCTAAATTAGTTTGTTTCCATTTACGCTCTAAGTTACGAGTTTCTCTCTTGATTGCATGCGTAGCACTGTTGTACCATGGTGCTTTAGTTTTCTCTCTGACCTTTTTAAATCTAATCTAGAAAAGACGGAACATGCGTGAGACCTTCACCGCTAATTCGAATACTGCCATTGGATCGAGTTAGTCGGCCTTACACAGCTGTATAGGGTACTACACACTTAAAAAACAGTGAGACATGTCCCAGCAGTCAAAGACTGTTAACATAGAGCAACAATTATATTGATAGAAAACAGAGCAAGATGTGTCTTGTTTAAACAACTCCTAATAGCAGTATTTGGTCTGTAGGAAAAGTGTCTGTCCTGTTCTTATCACTTCACCTACTGGGCATCAGTCAGTGGATCATGGAGACGGTTATTTGTTACTGTCGAGATGTTCTTGTGTTGACATGAAAACGACTGCTCTACTTTCTCCACATTATGACATCACAATGTTATAGCATGGTTTAAAAAAAATTCAAGTGAGGTTTTGATGTCTGAAATGTAAAGTATGTTTTTATAATGCAATGACTTCAATATGTCAAACACAATTTCAGGTGAACGTTCAGGTCCTAGCTGAAATGGTAACGGTTACAAAAGGATAAGACAGGATTCTAAAGTTATAATCTTTCTATAAAATGCTCCCAGAAGATGCTCTGTTTGAATGGAAGTCAATGGAGATGTTTCAGTATTCAAAAATAAATTGCTTTTCTGTGGAGACGGTTCATCACAACAAGTATGCAAGTTTGCATGAAATATAATTTGGACTGAGCTATGTGTTTTATATTCTGTTTTTGAAGCCTATATGGATTAATATTTAAAATGGAATTACAGTGTTATAGAGAAATTTCAAAGATCACAAATAATTAAAATATATATATATTTTGTATATTGAGAAGAATTATGACAATAAAATTGCCACTTCTGTAATATATAATAGAGTGAGCTGTATTTCTCTACTCACCATAGACAGCAACAGTGAATCTGTGTTTAGTCTCAGAGCTGCTGTTGCTGATCTTAACTTCATAATCTCCAGTATGATTAGTTCTGATGTTCATGATGATCAGAGATCCAGTCTTCTTCCAGCTTCAGTCTGTCTCTGAATCTCCCATCAGGAACATCATATATCGTATTTCTCACTCCATTGGTTTTAGCTATACGATTCCTGTTAGCTCCAAATCTCCAGAATATCTCTTCATCTTTCTGTATTTCAGTGAAACGAGAGTTTAGAGTGACTGAATCTCCCTCCATCACTGACACTGACTTCAGTTCATCTGTACCAGCAAACACTCCTGAAGAACACACAGAAACAGTAAAAAAATTAACTTTTGCCTCTTGTTAAATTTAATTAATTAAAATAAGCAAGAGTAACACAATTGTTTAATATTTTGTCACAACTTAATTTAATTGTGTTCAATCAACCTAATATATTTAAAACAGAAGTTTACTTAATTAATTTGTGAGAAAACTACATGAATCATTTTTGTTGACAACTAACTGGGCAGTGGATCTGTAGTTCCCAGCATGCTTTGCAAGGGACTGCATTAGGAGGGTAAATTTAGGGATTAAAGTGTTATTGTATGTGTTTTTCTGTAAATGTAAAGATGTTGTTAGTTAATGTTAATGTTTAATATTCAGTAATGTTAGAAACTTAGAAGACTTTCTGCGATGTTTTTGAATTCTGTGGTTACCATTATGCTGAAGAGTGGTGACTGTGTTTACTTTAGGGCTGTGGGGACTCTATATATTCTAACATGCATTAAACTTCATTTGCTGACCTGCATAAGTAATATTTAATATTACTCTGTAAAAAAGGGGTTTTAATTAAACTGACCACTAGTAGCTCCTATCATTGGAAATAACTGTAGAGTCAAATTAGCCAAAATTATAATGTTGGCGATTTTAGGCAGGGCAAAAATTAAACAGAGTCAACTTGACAAAACTTTATCTAGCAGGAATGACTAAATTAATTTAAGTTCATACAACAAGATTACAACAAATAATTTCAAACAAATTAGATTTTGTTGGAAAAATCTAATTCATTTTCGTGGAAAAGCTTTCCTTAATTTAATTAAGTTCGTTCAACAGCTTATTTCTTTGAGTGAACTTTAAGTTGTTATAATGAAGCTTTAACTGAAGTTTGAAGTAGTTTTGAAATGATTACAAACTTTGAGAAAGTAGAAAGATAGAAACAGCATCATGGGAAATAAATGGCAGGGTGGAAAACACAGATATCTGAGTTCACACACCTTCATATCGTTTACATTTTACGTTTTGCTTTAGTGTTATAAGTTTCATAAGTAAATACAACAGTAGGAAACTTCTCATAGTCACATCTATATCTCAGTAATATCTGTGAATAAGAGCAAGAGCATCTTCTGACTGATTTAAATGGTTTACTGTTGATCTGAACTAACTTCTTCCAGAACACCCCAAAAAAACTTACCATACAGACGGCAAAAGTACAGCCAGAAAAAAACTAATGTTTCTCCTTTAAACATTTTCTTCCAACAGCTCTGAGGTTTGAAATAGGTGTTTATAAAGATTATCTGAGAGCGATGTGGACTCAGGAAAGTCGTGTAGGAAAACCCTTACTTCTACTTCTGTCTCTGTGTCTCAGCTGAGTGAGCATGTGTGTTGCGCGTTTTGCAACACTAATGTTTTTTCATATTTTCATTGGGCCATGTCATTATGCTAATGATGCTGTATTGATTCAGACCAAGAAAATCTTGGACTTAAAAAAATAACTGGATGATATGTCTTCAAGAGAACATGATTATTGAGAGTTTACATTTCTACCTAAATATGAAATTAATCTGTTGCTCTTCTAAACTTGTGGGTGAAACTAACTGGAAGCTATGGTTTTTCTTTTGAAGTGTTACAAAATTAGACTGCAAAACTGCAAAACTGATGGACATATGATCTCTCAGTCACGCATGTTCAAGAAGTCCACATGAATTCAGGGTGTTTCATTTGTCTTCTTATGATCCTTTGACTGTATACCCTTTCTACCCGAGTCTTTCCTTTCATGTTTACTTGTCTGCACGGTTGCTGGTTTTCACCCTGCTGTTTTGATTGTTTGCTCCTGACATTACTATATTAAGATTGGACTGTTTTCTGGATTTCGATTTTAGGACTGTTTATGTAATTAACCTTAATATATTCTTAGTCAGTTTGAGTCTATGCTTACACAAGTCTTACACAATCTTACACAAAACACTGTTCTGAACCCACTGTTATTCTGTGTCATTTATTACTCATTTAAATGACGAATATGTGTATGTGAAAGACTGGAAATGATCCATAATCTGGGTTGGAATTTCAGCATAACACTTGGTACACATTACATTACATATTCCACAGTTGCTTAGGTCACTAAATGATATGGGGAGCCATAAAGGAGGCTTTTTTTGTTGTGTTTTTTTGCTCAGAACTGTGCCCTCTCATGGTGACTATGTGCCAGACAAAAGGAGTGAATGGATTTAAAAAAGTGATATACATTTAAATGATATGGCTCTGGGCAGTGTGGCAAATTTAAGGAGAGCTCACATTTATGCAAATGAGCAGCAACAAGTGATGACTACAAATGGGAGTCCAAAAAAAGATCTGAGAAAGAAACAACAGCGTTGTCAGTGAATGATCCTTAAATCATGTTAGAGGGATTTAGATATTTATTTTTATAATTTTCTTTGAAATAACACATACATTGTACCTACTAGGGGACCGTTCGGTATTTATGGAATAGACCACGGAGGATAGGGGAGGGTCATGTCTTTCTATTCTTTGTTGAGCGGAGGGTCATCCAGCTTTTTTTAGTCTAGAGGGAGGGTCACCCAACTTTTGTATTCATGAAGACAGCTCAATTTCAAAGTGGCTTGTTTGGTGCATATTGTTCCATGTAGCTCTCTCAGTCTCGGCTCCCCATCGCTAGCAGATGGGTCGACCCATTGCTCTTCATTCCGAATGCAAATGATGTCCATAGGCGTAATTTACAGGTTTTACACCACTTTTTCTCAGGATCGATATTGTCCCCCACCGTTTTTTTAAACATTATGAGGCACGGATGTAGCTACCTAATACAAATAATATGGCGTTATTTTCCTGTCAAATGTCGAGAGCGCATTATTGTAGCGTGAAATTACATTAATATAATGTGCCGAGAGCTAATCGCTCTGTTCGAGCGCGGAATATAATGTGCCGAGAGCTAATCTCTCTTCTCTTCCCAGAGAAAATTCTCACAAGAGCTAGCGCTCTCAGATACACGCTGCTCTTGTGAGAATTTCCTCTGGGCTCGCTCAGAGAATATGCCTGCACTTAAAACGTGTTCAGTGCAATCGCGAATCTCTCCTCTTTGCTTAAAGTAAGCGTGTATGTGCTTAGACGGTGTCCCGTGCGTTCGCGCATGCCTAAGTACTCTACTCTTCGATGTCTTTCTCTTTGCTCTGGCATAAATATTGTCAAATCGGCAACAACCAATCAGAAATAGGCTTCAATGACTGACCAATGAAAACGCGACATCGTACATGGAATCTTATTGATTGATATTGAACCGCACATGGAAAAAGTTCACTTAAGTTCAATCAAGACGAGCCGAGATGGATCCGCCGAACTGAATAGTAATACAGTATACAACATTTTAGAATTTTAAACCATAACATTTTATCTGGCAGATCAATCTTTATATATTTTACTTAGGTTACAGAAATTAATGTTTCTATTAAGGGTTTTAGCTTTGTAAGGCACTGTATCAGTGTTTTTTCTTTTTTGTCCAATACAAATAACCTGGTACTTTAATCAATCTCAAAACTATGTTACCAATCAACAACAAAATCCACCTTAAGGCCTGTTCACACCGGGACGAATTTCGCGTGCGATATTCGGCAACGTTTAACGCCTCGTGACTAAACAATGGGCGCCAATGTGAGTGTGTACACCGACGCGTAAAACGCCACGCGTAAAAGCGTCATTTTTTTTAAAACGCCTCGGGTTCGTTTTTTTGGTTTGACGCACCGCGTCAAAAACTATCCGACCAATGAGATTGGCGCTTTTGCTCACGTGTCTGGAGCTTCTGAAGTTACAGTAAAACACAACTTGGGGGCGCTCAAACACAAAACGGTCTTGCCGAGCACACACCGAGGTCTTGGCGAAGAAGATATATAGCGTCTCCTACACCAAAGCAGAGAATGTCTAATGACCAAAGCCCGTCTACGGACATTCTCTTATTAGACATTATTATTATTAGACTTATTAGACATTCTCTGACTACACTCTGCCGGGAAGAAATAAGACGAGGAAGATGCAAGGCCAGATGAATGTAGAGCTGCTGGTCTTGTTGGTGTCTTTATAAAGAGACACCAACGAGAATAAAGAACTATATGACAAACTTGCTCTCTTCTTCTGAGTGACAAGCGAGTGTCAGAAGCACTTTGTGGACCGGGGTATTTCTGTTTTACATTAAGCGCCATCTAATGTCGGGGAATAAATTTGCATGTTCACTCGGCTCATCGTCAGCGAAAATCGCTTGGGTGTGAACACAAAAAACGCGTTGAAAAACGCTGACGAATAACGCGAGCCGATATTCGTCCCGGTGTGTACGAGGCTTTAAACTACAAAATGTGTAACCTACATAATTTATGATATTTATTGCTGATTAATAATTTATAAAAGAAAGAAAGAAAGAAAAAGACTGTGATAGTACATTCAGAATTCATTTAGTAAACAACTCCAGCGAGCGAGCCCAAAGAAAATTCTTACAAGAACAGCGTGTATCTGAGAGCGCGCGCCCAGTTCCCGCGCAAGAGCGCGAAGGTGCGCGCGGCAAAAATGACGTCATTGCGGTGTGGGCGGTCGTGCGCGTTGGGTGCACAAGACCCCATTTCGCCTGGCGGTGTGCACGGCACTTTTTGTAACATCGCGCGCGGCGCCGCATCCGAAGATGAACGATTGCGAGCCGAATCTGGCCGAACTGGTACGTCTGTACCAGCATGTTTATGATCCTTCTATAACAGAGACATTCGCATTGATGGGCGACCATAAAAGCCTCTCATTCAGGTCCGGCCCTGGCCAATTTGCTGCCCTAGGCAAGATTTTACCTGGTGCCCCATGCATCACAGCCCATTTCACCCTGTGTTCATGATTATTTATCCTATATATATATATATATATATATATATATATATATATATATATATATATATATATATACACACATTACAGCCTAAACACAAATAGCAAGAGCATTACATCTAGCATTCAAGTCAAGTCCCATTTATTTTTATAGCGCTTTTTACAATAAGCCTATAGATTATTTCAAGGCAGATTTACAGCTTTACAGTTTTGTTGTTTATAATTTTGTTCAGTATATATAGCCGCTCTGGATAAAACAGTGATGTCTTTTTGTGTTTGGAGCTCCGTCGAATTGATTCATAAATCCTTGATTTTCTTCTTTACCACTCATTTATAAACAAGCACTTCCTATTTTTACAACATGTGAACTTATCTTCGATACTATTCCTTATAAAAAACAATCGGATTGCTTTGATATCGCTACTTAGATCCAACTTTCCGAATCTCCGCTACTAGCCTTTAGCCCGCTAGCATTGCACGCGTGGGCTCTCGCTGAAAGGATGCGGGTTATATCCAGGATTTCAATCCTAAATTAGTAGTGATATTGGTAGTATCACTACTAATTTACTGTTCATCTGTTATAATGGCGAATATATCTGATGTGTGTCTATCGTTACCTCTGAGTGCAGGTGAGGACACATTCGAGCTGCATTCGGTGCTGTTGGAGCTGGAGTGCGTGGAGAAGCAGATCCGTGGTCTGCTAGAGAGGCAAGCCGAGCTGCGAGATCGGCGATCAGCGCTGGAAACATCACGCGCCGATGCTCACAAGTCAGTGGTTAGTAACTTTTTGACTCCAACCTCGTCTACTCCGTGTGTTTCTCTGCACAGGACGCAAGCTCCCAGGACGCGATCATCCCTGGCTTCATTCACTCCGGCACCGACACAGCACTATGGACCCTGGGTGATCCCGCAGCGGAAGACACGAGCCAGGACCAGACCAAGAACCTCTCCACCCATCCCGGTCTTCGAGATCTCCACACGGAACCGCTTCTCCCCCCTTCGCGAGTCAGAACGCGACGACGCCGTGATCATCGGCAGTTCCATCGTCCGTCATGTCCGTGCTACCTCAGGTAAGGGTAATGTGCGCACTCACTGCTTTCCTGGTGCTCGTGTTCTAGATGTCGCTGCACATGTTCCCGAGATCCTGAACGGTGACGAGCGCGTCGGAGCGGTTGTCCTGCATGCGGGAGTGAACGACATCAGGCTGCGGTAGACGGAGGTTCTGAAGAAGGACTACAGGAGCCTGATCGAGACGGTACGCAGCACATCGCCTGAAGCAACGATCATCGTGTCTGGACCGCTTCCCACGTACCGACAAGGACAGGAAAGGTTCAGTAGATTATTTGCACTAAATGAATGGTTAATGTCATTGTGTAATGAACAGAAACTACTCTTTGTAAATAATTGGAATCTGTTCTGGGAGCGACCTAGGCTCTACCGTGCTGATGGCCTGCACCCCAGCAGAATCGGAGCGGCTGTTCTGTCGGACAACATCTCCAAGACGTTACACACCATCTGACTAGTAAGTCAAAGTCCAAATCACAATCTTTGCTGTCCCAACTTAATTGATACAAGTAGTGTAGAACATTATATAGAAACTGTGTCTATTCCTCGTTTAGTGAGGCCAAATAATAAATTTACTGTAGGATCTAGGAAAAATCTTATTGTAATTAAACCAGAAAATCTCAATATCAGTGAACAAAAACAATTTCTAAAGCTAGGTCTTCTAAACATTAGATCGCTCACACCTAAGGCGGTTATTGTAAATGAAATGGTCACAGATAATAGTTTCGATGTATTTTGCCTTACTGAAACCTGGCTTAAACCAAATGAGTATTTCGGTCTAAATGAGTCTACTCCACCAGGATACTGTTATAAGCATGAGCCCCGTCTGATCGGTCGTGGCGGCGGTGTTGCAACAATCTATAGAGATATTCTAAATGTTACTCAGAAAACAGGTCACAGGTTTAATTCATTTGAAGTACTTGTGCTAAATGTTACGCTCCTAGATGTAAGAAAGAAATCCCTATTATCACTAGCCTTGGCTATATAGACCTCCAGGGCCCTATGCTGATTTCCTAATAGAGTTTGCAGACTTTCTCTCAGATCTATTGGTCAATGTCGATAAAGCAATAATTGTTGGAGATTTTAACATACACGTAGATAACACATTTGATGCCTTAGGGGCTGCATTTACAGATTTATTAAACTCCTTCGGGGTCAAGCAAAACGTCAGTGGTCCCACTCATCGTCTAAATCATACACTAGATTTAATTATATCATATGGAACCAATCCAACCGATATAGATATTGTACCGCAAAGTGATGATCTCACTGATCATTACATGGTAACATGCATAATACGTACTATTGAAATTTGTCATGTTGCGCCACGTTATCGACCAGGCAGAACAATCCTTCCAACCACTATAGATAGATTCTCAAATATCTTACCTGATCTATCTCAGCTGCTCAGTGAACCCAAACAAACAGATGAACTAGAGGAAATGACTAGCAGTGTGAGCACCATTTTCACTAGTACATTAGAAATTGTTGCACCAATTAGATTAAAAAAGGTTAGAGAGAAAACTAAAGCACCATGGTACAACAGTGCTACGCATGTTATCAAGAGAGAAACTCGTAACTTAGAGCGTAAATGGAAACAAACTAATTTAGAGGTCTTTAGAATCGCGTGGAAAGACAGTATGTCACGTTATAAAAAGGCTCTAAAAGCAGCCAGGGCTGAGCATCTCCGCATACTAATAGAAAATAACCAAAAAAATCCAAGGTTTTTATTTAACACCGTAGCTAGACTAACAAATAAACAGACATCACCAGAGCAAAATATTCCGTTACAGTATAGTAGTAATGATTTTATGAATTTCTTCACTGAGAAAATAGAAAGCATAAGAAACACAATTGTAAATGTACAATCTTTTATGGTGTCTTATGATTCAGCCTCAATTATATCCCCTCTGGAACAACTACACCGCTTTACAACTATAGGACAGGAAGAGCTTAATAAACTTATCATTGCATCTAAACCAACAACATGTTTATTAGATCCAATACCCACTAAACTACTGAAAGAAGTGTTACCTTTAGTGGAAGAGCCTCTTCTCAATATTATTAACTCGTCTTTATCTTTAGGTCATGTTCCAAAAATATTCAAGCTGGCAGTAATAAAACCTCTCATTAAGAAACCACAATTAGATCCAAAAAACCTAGCAAATTACAGACCCATTTCAAATCTTCCATTTATGTCTAAAATACTAGAAAAAGTTGTGTCCGCTCAATTGTGTTCTTTCTTACAAGAAAATGATATCTATGAAAAATTCCAGTCGGGATTCAGACCGCATCATAGCACAGAAACTGCGCTAGTTAAAATTACAAATGATTTACTATTAGCTTCTGACCAAGGCTGTATCTCAATACTAGTTCTACTCGATCTTAGCGCTGCGTTCGACACTATAGATCATAAAATACTCTTGGATCGACTACAAAACTACACTTGTTCAGGGACAGGCATTAAGCTGGTTTAGATCGTACTTATCAGACCGTTACCATTTTGTCTGTTTAAATGGGGAAAAATCAAAGATAACGTCAGTAGACTATGGAGTGCCGCAAGGATCGGTGTTAGGCCCTCTTCTATTCTCAATATATATGCTGCCACTTGGTAATATTATAAGAAAACATGGAATTAATTTCCACTGTTATGCTGATGACACTCAATTATATATTTCATCACGACCAGATGAAAACACTAACTTATCTAAATTGACAGAGTGTATTAAAGATATAAAATGCTGGATGACGTGTAAATGACGTGTAATAATAAATTGAGTTATTACTTATTGGTCCAAAAAACTACCCACAAAACCTCGTACAATACAACTTTAATTTAGAAGGATGTCCTGTTACTTTATCCACTACAGTAAAAGACCTGGGTGTTATACTAGACCACAACTTGTCTTTCGAAAATCATATATCATATGTTACAAGAACAGCCTTTTTCCACCTTAGAAATATTGCTAAGCTACGTAACATGCTATCTGTCTCTGATGCAGAAAAGCTAGTTCATGCATTCATGACCTCAAGACTAGATTACTGTAATGCTTTATTAGCTGGTTGTCCTGCATCCTCAATAAACAAGCTACAGTTAGTGCAAAATGCAGCCGCTAGAGTTCTTACTAGATCGAGAAAATATGATCATATAACACCAATTTTATCATCTCTGCACTGGTTACCTATTAAGTTCGTATCAATTACAAAGTACTACTACTGACCTATAAAGCCCTAAATGGTTTAGCTCCTGTGTATTTAATGGACCTTCTATCGCCCTACAATCCATCGCGTTCTTTAAGATCACTAAATTCGAGGCTTCTGGTTATTCCTAGGATATCTAAGTCCACTAAAGGAAGGAGGGCGTTCTCGCATTTAGCTCCTAAACTCTGGAATAGCCTTCCTGATATTGTTCGAGGTTCAGACTCGCTGTCCCAGTTTAAAACTAGATTAAAGACGCATCTCTTTAGCCAAGCATTCACATAATGCTTACCTTTTATACCATTGTTGAATCAGATCGAATGCATTAATTGTATGAACAGCAGCTATGCTAATTATTTCCCATTTGCTTTTCTGCTGTTATCAGTAAATGGCGTTCGTCAGCTCCAGTTTGTATCCAGCCCCTCACGGAGACTTCAGAGTCCCCAACACCTGCGATGAGATGACTAAACGCCTGTGAAGAGACGACTCGACGCCTGTGAAGAGACGACTCAACGCCGGCGATATGTTATGCCCTAAATTAATACATGATTAACTAACTGTATTTTTTCTATCTACATTTCTGAAATGCACTTTGTGTAAAGCTGCTTTGAAACAATATGTATTGTGAAAAGCGCTATACAAATAAATTTGAATTGAATTGAATTGATGTCATCGTCCAAATGTCATTAATGCACAAACTATTCATTGAGCGCTCGCAAAAGTGTTTGTTTTGCAGTTGATGGCAGCAATCTTCCACTAAACTATGGCACGTTTCATGTTTTCACCATGAATGAAACTGCAAAATGTCTTCTTTAATGTTAATTTGACATAAAACGTTGCTACTTTTAATAAACCTGTAGCCTATATAAATATCATTAATCATTTTGGCAAATAAATTTAAAAAATGCCATATATCCCTCTCAAAACTGCACAACTGTAGAGTAAAACATTAATTAATAAAAGTGATAGTGAATGCATCTAAAAAAACTGACGTGATTGTTACAAATCACACTGTCTGGGGCCTCTGGAGAACTCAGAACAACTGTTAGCATAAAGTTTAAGGTAAAAATAACTGCCATTAAATTATATATTTTACTAGGCCTATGCAATTAGATAAACTGTTCATTCATTACATTACCTCTGTCTTTATCCCCTTTTATCCTCTTCTCTTCCGTTTGGCGCTGTATCTATTGCAGACTATAATGCTAATTTAAAATATGTCATGTAAATTTGGCCATCCGTCACAATCAGGTAACTTTCACCATGTCTAGACCTGGCGCGAGCTGCCAGGCCCGTTTCTACGGGATTCTTGTGGGTTTCTTTCTTGAGTGTTTTAAGTGCCCTCAAACGAAAGCAATGCTGTCTACATTGGATGCAGCGAGGGGCGACGCTACACAACAAATTACCAACAGTAAACTGATCGCGCGCGCTCTGTTTCTGACGCACTTCAAGCACTCGCTGGGCGGTGGAAGATTGATGCGCCGGACCGGAGTCGGGGGACTTGGTTAAGTTTTTGTGGAGTTTTTTTGCTTTATTTTGTAGCATTTTGAATTAATGGTTTAAAAATAGTATTAGTAAAAAAAAATAATAAAAAAAAAATTCACTCGATCGTTCACTCATTTTGGCGCCCCTATTGAGTGGCGCCCCTAGCATTTGCCCATTCCGCCTATGCCACGGGCCGGCCCTGCTCTCATTTTGTGAATAGGAACACATTTGCATTAAGCACCCAGTTTACACTTGTCTAAAGTAACTGCTTACATTTACAAAATAAACCTACAATAGCAGAAGTAAGCCCTGCTGATGGAATTAAGGTTTAAACACTCTTCAATAAGGCTTTTGTTGTTTAAGTAGTTTACATGCAGTGAAAGTAGGCTATAAACCTAATGCATTTAGTACTCATTTAGTACTTATATGAATCAGAAATTAATAAACTATAAACGGCAAACTACTTCTTCACTGCTGATTCCTGGTGGTTTAAGCCTAGTTCACACTACATGATTTTAAAACGTCGGACTGAACTGTGCGGTTCACACTACATGACTTGCCCTCTGAGAAATCAGGAGTGTTCAAGTTGTTGAGCTGTTCACACCACACGACACAACGTGATTGATCCGCAACAGGAGGTAACGCACTACACGAGTTGACAACAACTCTTGACAGCAATGTAGTGTGAACCGCACAGTTCAGCCCGACGTTTTAAAATCATCTAGTGTGAACTAGGCTTAATGTATATCTTGACGCAAAACAGCACGCGCGCCAATACACAGCGAAGAAGAACACAACACGCGAATATGGACGTCAGACAGAAACTAGTGCTGCAAACTGTTTGCGCGATGTTTTGCTCTGAGAAAAAACGCCAAAAAAGAAAAAATAAGAGAGTATGGGCGAAAGAGTGGATCTGCATACGCGAACAGCAGGTCTGTGCTACAGAGAGAGTTGGAGGTGAGTACAGCATGTTTATATCGGAGATGTAGCTGCATGTTTATGGTTGGCTGACGGCAAAAATCTCGTATTTACCCGCGTATTTACCCTACGTATTTACCGCGTATTCATTTACTTGCTTTGATTGGCTGTTGCTCATGACATCAGTGAGATTGAGTCGTGCGACAGCTCTGGATATCTAGCATGCTAGATATTTTTTAGGCTCGGCGACGCATCTGCGAGGCGTCTGCGAGCGTCTTTGATGCGTTGTTGGCTCCTTCATACTAACAGATTGGCGAGTGTTCATCGCCCGCTAATCCCCCGCAATTTGCACGCGATAACACCCTGACCTGTCGGCGAGCTTAACGATTTGCAAATTGGGTTTAAATCGGGCTTAAAATCATGTAGTGTGAACTAGGCTTAACGCACCATAAAGCCTTGTTTATACTCGACGAGTCCGCACGAGCACGAGTCTCCGCTGACTGCACGCGCACCTCTCCAAACGGACGAGCCGTTTATACTTGACGCGCTCGCCGTAGTGCTATTCTGTGAAACGACAGGGGGCGACTCGGAGTAATTCTCCTCTAAAGCCTAGTTCACACTACATGATTTTAAGCCCGATTTAAACCCAATTTGCAAATCGTTAAGCTCGCCGACAGGTCAGGGTGTTATCGCGTGCAAATTGCGGGGGATTAGCGGGCGATGAACACTCGCCAATCTGTTAGTATGAAGGAGCCAACAACGCATCAAAGACGCTCGCAGACGCCTCGCAGATGTGTCGCCGAGCCTAGAAAAATATCTAGCATGCTAGATATCCAGAGCTGTCGCACGACTCAATCTCACTGATGTCATGAGCAACAGCCAATCAAAGCAAGTAAATGAATACGCGGTAAATACGTAGGGTAAATACGCGGGTAAATACGAGATTTTTGCCGTCAGCCAACCATAAACATGCAGCTACATCTCCGATATAAACATGCTGTACTCACCTCCAACTCTCTCTGTAGCACAGACCTGCTGTTCGCGTATGCAGATCCACTCTTTCGCCCATACTCTCTTATTTTTTCTTTTTTGGCGTTTTTTCTCAGAGCAAATCATCGCGCAAACAGTTTGCAGCACTAGTTTCTGTCTGACGTCCATATTCGCGTGTTGTGTTCTTCTTCGCTGTGTATTGGCGCGCGTGCTGTTTTGCGTCAAGATATACATTAAGCCTAGTTCACACTAGATGATTTTAAAATGTCGGGCTGAACTGTGCGGTTCACACTACATTGCTGTCAAGAGTTGTTGTCAACTCGTGTAGTGCGTTACCTCCTGTTGCGGATCAATCACGTTGTGTCGTGTGGTGTGAACAGCTCAACAACTTGAACACTCCTGATTTCTCAGAGGGCAAGTCATGTAGTGTGAACCGCACAGTTCAGTCCGACGTTTTAAAATCATGTAGTGTGAACTAGGCTTTAGCCAACGAACCGCCTCGGACCTCGGATATGACGTCACGTCCACACTTCAAGCGTTCTATTATGTTTTGCGCGTCCGAGTCGGAGAAAAAAATGGACGCCACCCGGAAAGCTGTTGTAATGGTAGCATTGGCCATTTTTACATTAAAAAAATATATTATGACTACACCTTATCAAAACGCAGCCATTTGAACTTGAAAATGTTCACTTTATTTCATGTTTTTCATGTTAATCTTCTGTTAGCAACTCTAGCAACGTTAGTAATTGCACTCATAACAACCGATTCCCATACCTACAGGGGACGCAGTAATACGAGTGATTATAATCGTCATTTAAAATACCAAAGTGGTTCAAAAACAATAAAAACAATTCATACTTACAAGTCACATAGGGCGCAGCCATCTTGAATTCCGAAACGGAATTCTTGCTCGGTGTCCTCACGGTTGTCCGACGTCCGAGAGGAGAAATCCGAGGAAAGGGGGCGTCTTGCTAGGCAACGTCTGCCTTCCGATTCGGATCTCCGAGACGGATAAATAATAGAACGCACCATTAGCTCTCGGCACATTATATTCCGCGCGCGAGCAGAGAGATTCGCGCTCGCGCATTATATTAATGTTGGCTACTTTCGCGCTACAATAATGCGCTCTCGACATTTCACAGGAAAATAACTCCCTACTGGGGGACATTCTAAAACGCTTAACGTGGAAAACGCTTAAGTGGCTTACTGTACTAAGACAGTGATGTTAAAAGACCAAATTCAGTACTCATCATATTAATAAAACATACTATGTATAAAAAAATCAGATGAGCCCAGAATATGAACGCAACGCGTTTAATTACACGTTAAGCATTTTCCTCCCATAGAAAACCGTTATAAGAAAACGCTTAACGTGGCTTACTGTAGGCTACTAAGACAGTGATATTAAAAGACCAAACTCAGTACACATCATATTAATAGGAAAACGCTTAACGTGGCTTACTGAATGTGTACTGAGTTTGGTCTTTTAATATCACTGTCTTAGTACAGTAAGCCACTTAAGCGTTTTTCACGTTAAGTGTTTTAGAATGTCTGGGATGTCTGTGATTGTCTGACAGGTCTTTGAGACGGGTTTTGGAGAGAGAGGGCAGGGTTTGTGGTCTAATTCAGTTTTAAGGAAGTTAACAGAATAGTTTAAACTGTTAACAGCTTGTTATCTACACATCTTCACAGCAGATGCTCTTGGGTTTTCAAACTTAAGTGTAACAATTTCAGACCACTGAACTGTTGAAGAAAATGTTTCACATATTTGCTTTTTGCTGTTGCTGTCTGGTTGGTGAGATATAAACTTGTTTTATGATTTATAGTTGCATGTTTTTTTGTGTGGAGCTCTAATAAACTTCAGTTCCACCATCAATGAATAAAAAATTTTACTTATCAAACTTATAACAGTAAACTAAAACGTGAAATGTAAACTATGTGAAGGTGTGTGAACTCAGATATCTGTGTAAAAATGATATCCATCCTGCCATTTATTTCCCATGATGCTGTTTCTAGCTTTCTACTTTCTCAAAGTTTGTAATCATTTCAAAACTACTTCAAACTTCAGTTAAAGCTTCATTATAACAACTTAAAGTTGAATGTGTGACTGAGAGACTGTTTCTGTGTGTTCTTCAGGAGTGTTTGCTGGTACAGATGAACTGAAGTCAGTGTCAGTGATGGAGGGAGATTCAGTCACTCTAAACTCTAGTCTCACTGAAATACAGAAAGATGAAGAGATATTCTGGAGATTTGGAACTAACAGGTATCGTATAGCTAAAACCAATGGAGAGACCAATACGATCTATGATGTTCCTGATGGGAGATTCAGAGACAGACTGAAGCTGGACAAGAAGACTGGATCTCTGATCATCATGAACATCACAACTAATCATACTGGAGTCTATGAAGTTAAGATCAGCAACAGCAGCTCAGAGATTACATACAGATTCACTGTTACTGTCTATGGTGAGTAGAGAAATACAGCTCACTCTATTATATATTACAGAAGTCGCATTTTATTGTTATAATTAAGATGATTAAACTTTATTGTCATTGTACAAGTATAGATCTTATGAAATATAAAAATGGGGGACGGGGTCTTGTATTGGACATAGCACATACGATGCAGTTTGTTAAAATACTGTAAGGAACCTGGGTCAGGCTTTGGGGACATGTATTCAAAAATTTGTAATTTTACAATTAATAACTATTCATACGGGTTTGACCCAGATAATCATTCATGTTAAATCTCCCAAAAAGGGATAATACGTTGCCGATCTGGTATGAACGACGGAATACAACGGATTTATAATCAATCATCCCACATATTGGCAAAAATAGATCAATTATATATATCAATAATCAAATCATAACGAATTATAATTCAACATTCCTATACTAATTGTCCAGAATATATAGGTTCCCAGGATAACTTCTAAGGGAATTAATTCGTCATCGAATGAATATGTTTGTCCAGCAAACTGATCATGCGATCTTCATCAACTCCTATAGAGAAGTTACCCTTAAGGAACTCGCAGGAAAAGACGATCTTTCCGGCCGTGAAAGATAGCTTTCCTGTTTTGCAACAATACTATTTAAAGTATTCTACAATTTTAAAGCTCGTAGCTGGATCGTAACATTAAAGGGACTTGTATAAAGAGCCGGCCCGAGCCTTTTGGGGGCCCTAAGCAGAATTTGATTTAGGGGCCCCCTCCCACTACGCGGAGTCACCTGTGCTTGACGATTATTTACACAAATATCACGCAATAATGATACATTATAAATTAATACAGTGAGGTTATGTAATAATACAAAATAAATAGGCCTACTTAAAAAATAGATAGCCTACTTAAATAAAAAGTTTTAACTTTTACTTTACTCTTTTACTAACTCTTTGAAACTCCTTAAAACAAATTATCTCAAAACATATCAAATAAATTATTTGCTAAAATAATGACAAAACTGAGAAATCAGAAACATAATAAGAGCAAGGGTTTAACAATGACAATTATTGTTGAAAACTGTAAAAATATTATTATTTCTCAACTGTCTCAATACAGTGTAACTGTCCTCAAAATCTTTTTTTTATTGTTATTGTAACAGACTTTGTTGGATTGTATATGACAGAATTCAACAAAGTCTGTTACTATAATACCGGTATTGATGTAGGCTACTGGCGCTCGTTGTATATGTGTGTATGCAATGTATTTTTCCCCTCGGGGCTTGCCGCAGATAGGAATGGGTCAATTGCTGCACAAAACACACCGTAAATAATCATGCAAATATACTTCTATCTTGCTCTTTTTTCTACTTCTTTGTCCTTTTCTTCTTTCTATTTTCGGCACCAGAGGGACACGTCCTTTTTTGTGACATGGCTTAACATTACCGTGACTATGCGCAGTTGCGCACGAATTGTCTATGCACGTGCGAGGTGTCTAGATTATGCGCATGACTTAAATGCTGGCAGACACACAGCGGCAGTTGTAGGCAGGTATATATATCATGAAATCAGAATTTTCTTGTCTCGAATTAATCATTCATTCATTCATTCATTCATATTCATTCATTCATTTATGTCACTTGTTTAAGTCATCTAAAAAATATATTTTTCGATTTTTCGACTCGATTGGGCCAAGCAGCCGCTTAGTTCGTTTATGCCTCGGGCCGGCCCTGCTTGTATATGAGCGAAAAGACAGAATCAATAAATTAATATAATGCATTTAATAAAGGCAAAGTTACGTATACCGGTTATAACAAACAATAAATGTATTTACAAACACAATAATGGAAACGACACAATGAAAGAGAATGCATCAATAAAGAGAGAATGAGAGAGAATGAGAGAGAGAGAGAGAATGAGAGAGAGAGAGATCCGTAAGGATCACAGTTCTGCAAAATTCACCTGGACAAAACCCTCTGAGAGACCACAAGAAATCAACATCACCCTAAACGGGGGTAAACAAATCTTAATGCTATGAAAGCTTAGTAAACGAAATACTTGCACATCTATAGGTCTTTTGTGTGGCTGATATGAAGAAGGCGTGTGTGTCTCGATCCTGGGGGCGTCACGTGTTCACTTGCTCTTCCAGAGCGAGCAGGGCCGTGCACAGACATTTTGAGGGGCAGTGGCCTAAACCAAAAAAAAAAGGGGCACTAAGGGGGTGGTTGCTTGTTCACACAAATTATTCAGTTATTACAAAATATTCAATTAAAAGAGAAGACAGCACACGCTCAAATACATTTTCGACTTTATCAGGAGAATACTCTAACCAGGGGTGTTATTCATACCACTTTGTCTACAGAGTGTGCCAACAACAGAAAATTTAGTTATTGGTATTAGATCTGATCGAGAGTACAATAATTTGATTAGACAAGCAGCTAATTCTAAGAACGTAGATATGTTGTACAAGTTGTTAGCACTAGTAGAAGACCAAGAGCAAAACATTACTGCATTAATACAACAAAAAAAAGAATAATTTCGCAGATTCAACCACTGTCTTTCATAGCCTACCTGTTAATGCGACAGCTTTCGTGATGCTTTTTACACTGGGCTCGTTTGCTGCGGTCCGAGGCCGAGCGCGACTAAACTGCCATTGTGAAAGGGTCATCAGTTTTCAAGAGAGTGCCGCGCAGACAAATATACTGTGAGTGATGCTGCGGAGCGAGCGGGAAAACCTGGAGCGGATTAGCGGAATCAGCGGAATGCTTTGAGCGGAGCGGTGGGGGTGGGGAAGAGGGGCACCTCAGTCGATGAGGGCAGAGGGGCAGTGGCTCTAGCCACCGGGCCACCCCCCTGTGCACGGCCCTGAGAGCGAGCCAAGCGCTGCGATTTTGAATGTCCATTTGAGGTGAAGTTGCCGGTTGATAATTCAGGCTAAGTTCATTTCACTCGTCGGTGGAAATGAACAAAGGAGAATTCGAAAATGGAAAATAAAAACTTAAAGAAACAAACAAACAAAGGAAAAGATCCCCGGAGGGGGATCAGGAGTTACATGATGTGAGGAAGAGGAGAGAGGTAAGAGAGGGAGACTGATCTTGATCAGTCATTTAAAAGGGTGAAGATGTCACACCCTCTAGGGGTATGTGAGCCAATCCGAAGTCGTTCCTTTGGAGGGAGATTTTATGACTCTTTGTGTTCAGACAGCACATTTGAATCTGTAATTTCATTGGGTGTTTAAGAGAAAGAATCTTCAAGATTCTTATAATACCCATGTGTCACACAGTTAACAAAATGTAATGTAAATTAACAAATGGGGAACGAAGACTGGAATTTAGAGACCAAATAAGCTTCACATATTTGTATGCAAAGTCTAAAACATTAACCCATTAATTAGAGTTTACAAGAAAACAAAGGCCAAAACAACATTCGAAGGAAAATCATGAGATGTGAAAATTAGATACATGTTTATACATTTCTCAAGTGTTTTTATATATATATATATAATATATAAGATTAACAGGGTTTATTTCTCCTCCTCAGGAGAATTAAGTGAGTGTCACATCTCTCAGGAATTTCCTTTTAGAGGTTGTAAAAATCCTTATCTATTGTAACAGGATTCTGCGAGTGTGTGATTGGTCCAGACGCTACAACTACTATACACTCACAGATCCCTCCATAGGACCTGGGCAATCGGACAAACATAACAACATATCAAATACATCTCAGTAAAGTCTACTAAATGAGGAAATTAGTGAAAGTCCTTGGATAGGTGTGTGTGTGTATGTTTGTGTATGTCCATTTGCGCATCTGGCATTCCTTTGAGGAGATAGCAATCTCTTTGAGGCCTGACCCCCGGCTGTGTGTGTGGTACCAGGCCTGAGTTACAGATAGGAGTCAAATGTTAAAAGCATTTTCACATGTTGGACTGCATGAGTCACGCTGACACGGTCCAGATACTCTACAATACTTTCAGTGATGATCAGGATCTGGAGGGGATAGATTAACTACTTTTGGTCTCCTTAAAAGTAAAGACACATTTGTGCATTTTTATTATTCTTCAAACTTTGCCATGAGAGTCTTTAGCAGCTCAAAAAATCATTTTGGTGAAAGCTGTGAAATTTAGCATGATGATTGATGAGGGTCTGAAAAGTCTCCAAAACAACTTTGGGGTCTGTCAGTCATATAACACAGACTCATCAAATTTCAAAGCTATTAACTTAGCCTAGAAATATTGTCCTAATTACATTAAAACACTTTGATTTGTTGCCTTTTTTGTATGTTAATGTTTTTTTTTCATTGCTCCTCTTTTGTCCAGTCTTCCTCATAAGTGGCTCCAAGCCTCGCAGACTGACTGAATTTGTTTAATTTTCAACATCATTCCAGTTCCATACCAAAGCAAAGTTATTCATGATGTTTCTTAGCAATACTTTGGTGTATTTAAACTAAACTTGGTATTTATTGTGTTCATACCTGTGTGTATGAGACTGACAACAGCAGTGTTTTTATGTAATGACTCTCAACTGCATATGCCAGTTTTGCAATGTAGAGAAGTGTGGCTCAGTGGATAGACCCTGGCTCTTAATCATTGCGTTGTGGGTTTGAATCTCACACTCTGTTAAGATCTGCCACTATTAATTTGATTCTTTGTATTATGCTTTGTGGAATGTAGGTCATGCATGGCCTCATAATTTATTCTTATTTCTCTCTGTTCTTTCATGTTTTTCAGCTCCTCTGCCTGTCATTAGCAGTAACTCTTCAAATCGTTCCTCACCATCAGGATCATCAGTGTCCAGATGTGTGCTGCTGTGTTCAGTGTTGAATGTGAGTGATGTGACTCTCTCCTGGTACAAAGGAATCAGTGTATTGTCCAGCATCAGTGTGTCTGATCTCAGCATCAGTCTCTCTCTACCTCTGGAGATTGAGTGTCTGGATGATTCCTACAGCTGTGTGGTTTCTTCTTCATTCACCAACTGGACCACACATCTCAACACTGAACTCTGCCAGACATGTCCAGGTACGTCGGCAGTTTTTTTTATGTGTTAGTTTATGTTCCTGGTCACTGATTTAATGTATTTCTATCAACAAAGTTATTAATGGATTTGTTGATGTTCTTGGACACTGAACTCTTTCTTGATTTTCGATGATTGTTCCTTCAGGAGAAATTCTATTTCAAAAAAAACGTTTTAAGCAAGTTTAACTTCACTTTACTGTCAACTTATCTTCGTTTTTCTATCTGATGAGATGCTTTAAAGGTGCAATGTGTAAGAATTGAGGTAAAAATATCCAAAAAATGAGCTACACGCATCAAAAGAATGAGAAGAGATAAGGGCGATGATGTCATTAAAAAAAATGACAAGTTATAGTGCTGCAGAGATATCAGCCTGAATTAGCATGCTAAATTACTAGCCATGGCCCGACAGGTGTCGTAATACCAGTTTCAGCCATGGGAGGCGGTATGCGGGCAACATAACCACCAGCCAAACTGCAATACAAGAATAACTTGCACGGCTTGTGGGCGTACTTGAACCTGATGTGTTTGATAGTTAGCTCTACCCACAGATCCGATCCGGTTTTCACCTGTTATCTACCAGAGCCCGTCTCTACCAAGCTGATGATAAAATGTAACATTAGCTAATTATATTATGTTTATTAAATTGCTTTCCTGAGGTAAATCTGACATATTTGTTCTCCAGCTATGTTATTGACCTCTGCACGCTGATTAAAAAAAATGATTGGTCGATATTATGTATGAGGAATACATTTTGGTAAGTTGTAGCCTACTGTATCTTTCAATAGTGTTTGTGTTTTTTTACTATTAGCTAGTAGAGATGATCGGTTCACGTGCGCTAGGGATCTGTCGTGTAACATTTTTCAAGCGCCAAAACGGTATTTATTGTTTGAATTGTGTAATAAAAATGACAGAATCTGAGAGCTGAATTTTTTTTTATATCATATCTAACATGCTCTGTCTAGTCTGTTGTTCTCTGTGTCCTCTTTGCTTTGCGATTTTTCTGTGCGTGACAAAATTGATGTGTGGCGTGACTGAGAGTGTGTGAAAAGTGTCAATTGTGTGTGCCTCACGGTGAATTCGTGAGAGTTGGCAGCTCTGAATGGCGCTAGCTTGGTCAACATCAGCAAATGCTGTCGGTCAAATTAATGTAATTCAAACTAACAATAAAAACGTAATATGAACAAAACGAATATGAAAATATTCACTGGTAAAGGTGAAGGGGAGTAGCTTGAAGATGTCATATTTAAAAATCACTTGACATCAACCAACGTTCCTCTGGAGTCAAAACGTCCTCTATTAGGAGTTGGCTCGGCTTCGGCTATGGCTTTAGGGTCGTTGTGAAGGTAGGGGCGGAGCATAGAAACTATGCCGTTTCTCGTTTGTTACTCTAGAGTAGACCAACTCACTTTCTGGAGGTATACTGCCCCCATCTGGTATGGAATGTGGAGTATGAATTGATTTTTTGGCGACCATGACACAAGGCACCTTTAATTGAAAAAGAGGTGTTTTTCCCCTAATAATGTAATACTTCCTCCCAGAGACACCTATTAAAACATTGTCTCTGTGGCACTTGCAAGTAATTGCTTGTTTGTTTTAGCGTCTCGATCAACCTGACAATGGCACATCCAATGGAAATCACAGGGAGTGTTCAGGAAACCATTTTGAAACAATAAGTAATTTTGCAATTCCATTTTGTGCCACTAGTGGTGCAGAAATTACACACTTAAAGGGCATATTGCAAGGTTTTTTTTGTACAAAATTATTATATAACATTGTATGAAAATACCAAATGAAAAGTTAATGCAGGATTTACAATGTTTTTATAAGACGCGAGGGCACAAATTCTGTGGAAAAAGTGACAGTTTCTTTGACCGTTTAAAAAAAATGCTTTTTTTCAACAACACGTCATGTTACGTAACAAGAGGGAGTCGTTTGCCGGGCTCTGCGTTGGCTCAGCAGAGTAGGTTGGTATTCAGTAGGAGCAGTTGTGATTCAGTGTGTTATCATCGTCATGGTAAATTGTGTTAGTGGAGGTTGCACAAACTCCAGCCTGTCAGGACTTCGAGTCCACAGGTTCCTTACAAGAAAAAGGACGGCGCTATCTTCCGTGTCAGGGTGCGTTTTGTGCAGGTGAAGAGACGGGACTTCTTATGGCGTTATTTTTTAGTCAAAAGTTACGAGCGTGTAAGACATGCTCACGAGCACATTATGTTATTTCACACGCGCAAAAATGAACCTTCAGCTGGCATGATATAAGTACTCGAGCACAAATTCAACAACCGAGAGGTGTATGGGAAGCTGCGAGCGAGCGCCTGGCATACTCTCATAGGTTAACTCTGCTTGTACAGTGGAATCCTGCTCGCGCGCAGCGGGCTTCTGCTCGCGGGGTGCTGTTTTGCTCGCGAAGTGGATTTCTGCTCGCTCAGCTGATTTCTGCTCCCTCGAGTCTACATGACTTTTGACAATTTGGGGGCGGAAACCAAGGAAGGCACTGACCCTCTTATGATTGGTCACATTCATCGTAATCACAACCACAGGGACATCCTTGTACCTTGATAGACAGCTCTCATTACAGGAAGCACGGAGTCAAAGTATCTGACGGAGTTTTTTTTTTTTTTAAATGAATTTAAACTGTATATAAAATCCTTAAAAAACTTTGAAAGGTCCTAAAGCACAAAAAATATATGATACCCTTCCCAACTGAGATAAATGGATGAACAAAGACTGAATTCTCCCCTTATGTCATGTTATGTTATACTATAATTCCTTACCGTTTATTATTTAAATGTTTATTTTCCTTACAAATATCCTTATTTTTGTACTAAGACTACATTTATATTCTTGTTGTATTAAGAGCTGCTCCCTCTGACTATATTTTCCTTGTATCCTATTCTAAAGAAAAGGAAGTTATGCAGCCATGTTTGTCTGTAAATCTTGATATTTCAATAAAATAAATAAATAAATAAAAACTCCGTCAGATACTTTGACTCCGTGCTTCCTGTAATGAGAGCTGTCAATCAAGGTACAAGGATGTCCCTGTGGTTGTGATTACGATGAAAGTGACCAATCATAAGAGGGTCAGTGCCTTCCTTGGTTTCCGCCCCCAAATTGTCAAAAGTCATGTAGACTCGAGGGAGCAGAAATCAGCTGAGCGAGCAGAAATCCACTTCACGAGCAAAACAGCACTCCGCGAGCAGAAGCCCGCTGCGCGCGAGCAGGATTCCACTGTACAAGCAGAGTTAACCTATGAGAGTATGCCAGGCGCTCGCTCGCAGCTACCTGTACACCTCTCGGTTGTTGAATTTGTGCGCGAGTACTTTTATCATGCCAGCTGAAGGTTCATTTTTGCGCGTGTGAAATAACATAATGTGCTCGTGAGCATGTCTTACACGCTCATAACTTTTGACTAAAAAATAACGCCATAACTTCTCTTCTGCATCTGCTTCGAAAAATATGGTAGTGTGTAGAGTTCACTTTTGACCCTCCAACATGGTAGCACATGCGGGTTCAGACATCAAGCCTCAAAGCCTGGGTGCAGAGTCAGGCACTGCACATCAAGTCTGGGGTGACATCCTCCACTAACGCCCGTTTCACACATACTCCGTGTGCAGTGTGTATGCGGTGCGTATACAGTACAGGAGCAGCACGCGCTATACAGTGCTTTCACATATGCTGCGTCTGCAGTGCACCACTGATCCGCAGTTTCTGTGTGCCACAAAATCAAAAATGGCTAAGTCATTTTGATTTTAAATCCAAAAATTAACTTTGGCATTGTTTAAGACATTGAAACAGTATGAAAATTAATTTTAAACATTGTGATTCTTTGTTTGACATGTAGTTTCCCCCCGCCCCCTCCCCAAAATATATATCATGTACTTTTTGAGGAAAAAAAAAATCATATATGATGGTATTTTGCAACTTTTGGGACTATAATCATACTTTTTTGTTTTTCTTGACCCTGTAATTTAGTAACCGTTGAACACATTAACTGTAATTATGCGTATATGATGAAATTAATACAGTTTCTTGTCAATCTATGTTTCTTTTAATGTGAACAATGCGCTGCCACTTTAATTCAGTGCGGTGCAGCACAGCAAAAATAGACTCGGTGCGGAAACGATCACTGCACTGCTGTATACGCACCGCACCTGCAACGGATCGACGGACCGCACCCGCGTGCAGTGTGAAAGCTCTAACCTGTTAACATGGGTACGTAAAAAAATACGCACCGCATACGCACTGCAAACGGAGTATGTGTGAAACGGGCGTAACACCTCCCTGCAGCACTGACTTTCCTCAGCTGTCACCATGGCCGCGTATTTCACACATAAGCATCTATGAAACAAAAATGTGTATCGGGAAAATGTTTATCTCCTCCTCTCTCTCTCCCCCTTTCCTGCGGTGATGAGAAACCGCTATATCACATGTTGGATGGATATAACAAATGTCACGTACGCCTGATAAGCTTATTAGTTTCTGTTATTGGTAAATATCAATACTCCTATGACCAATATTAGGTTTACTATTGCCTGACATGATAAAAATCTGTAAAATATTGTGATGTGAGCAGTGCTACATAGCGTCAGCTAACGTACGTATATATATATATATATATATATATATATATATATATATATATATATATATATATATATATATATACACAGTTCTTAGCATATGAACACACCCATGCTAAAGTTGACTAAAAAGATGAATAAAAATCATATTTTGGAAAATGATCTTAATACCTTAATTAAAACAATGAGGAAAAATCCAACCTTTACGGACACCAATTTTCTTTGTGAATGAATAATGTATCGTAAATAAATAAATGTTCTTCCTTAAAGTACAGGTTGCATAAGTCAGGACACCCCTATGTTAAATTCCCATAGAGTCAGGCAGATTTTTATTTTTAAAGGCCAGTTGTTTCATGGATCCAGGATAATATGCATCCTGATAAAGTTCCCTTGGCCTTTGGAATTAAAATATCCCCTCATCATCACACACCCATAACCATATCTAGAGATTGGCATGGTGTTATTTCAGTTAGGCTAATTTTGATTTGATTTGCATTGAGAGATGATCTTATGGAAAGTACCCCATGCCAATCTCTAGGTATGGTACAGATTGATGATTTTTCAACTTTAGCATGGGTGTGTTCACTTATGCTAAACACTGGATCTATAAGCTAACACTGGTCTCTCACCAAGACACCTGCCCAGTTCTCCTTACACCACAACTCAATGTGTCTCCTCTGACCGTTGTTCTGTCTAATCCTGGTCTGTCCCTGCTCTCTTGGCCACATAGCAGGCTCATAATTGTATGGCTGTGGTCTGTCATAGAAGTAAACATTTACAATTTCCTCAGCATCCGAACTGTCGTTGCGATCCATTCTTTTCCTATTGTTTAAATTGGCCGTTCTCCGTCCTGTTACGTCACTTCCGGTTTGGCATTTTCAGATGCGGAAGTAAAATTTTCTCACAAAAATGACTCCAGAGGCCCTAATAGCATATTTATAAGTATATATTTAAAGAAAATCTATTTCCTACGGGCCTCTAACCTGCAATATGCCCTTTAACATTCAATGATAAAAGCAGTATTTAAGGTTCCTTCTGTCCCTCTCAGGTGAAATGCTGTTGTTGTCCAAATGTTCTGTTCTGATTTGAATTGTTCTTTTATTTCCTCAGACTGTGTTTTCTGTTGTCATGTTTCTGAAGCTGTCACCCGATTGGTCATCTCTGCTCTGGTGGGTGTGGCTGCTGCTTGTATTGTGGTGTATGACATCACATCCAGAAAAGTTGAACAGGAGAGAACATAACAGACATCATCATCATCATCATCATCATCAGACCCTCACAGATAAATCATATAATGTCACATTGTGAGGAGGAGGAAGAGGAGGGAATGGGGCTTTGCCAGAATATTTTTAAATTCACAACACAAACTGCAGTCAGTTAATCTTGAATATTTCAATGATTAATCCTTTTTTATTTCTATTATTTTAATACTTATGCTGTTATATAACTGAGAATAATAGGATTGCTGGCTTATTTTACTCTATGGTTTTCTTTGGTTTATGTTTTTCTTATTAACATTACTATTAAGTATCGCGTAAGTATTGTTTATTACTCTATGTGCATTAATCTGTGCATGTGGCAGAGTTTAACAACATTTAGTAGAAGGGAAGTATCGCTGTTTTTTAAATAACGTAGCTTTTCAGTGTTTGCAGTATTTTATTAAGTGAGGTAGGCCTACTGTTGTCAAGGCTCTCCTTCAGACTGTGCCCCATTCGGCTTTCACTCAGCTTCTGAAATTGTCATGTTTTCCATTGATATTAAAATTTATTTTGGAAAGAAAAATAAAAAAACCTTGACCAGTGTTAATGTTTGACTGGTAGCAAAACATCCACTGAGGACCTGGAATCTGAATTTGGACTTGGCATTTCATAGTCGTCAAGTTAATAGAAAATTACATGGATCTTTCTTTCTTTGTTTCTATGTCAATTGCGGCATTGACTAGTCAAACATTTGAAAAATTATCATTAATGGGACATTCTGTTTTAAAATTTTTAACATAATATAATCAGTAAAAATATCAGTAAATTATTTAGTGGGCACTTTAACTTTCATAAGACTAGATGATCTCTCTCTCAGGGAAAACAAAGGTTAAGTTAACATCTGAACTCTCTTGCTATGTTAACATCCCCATTCGAGACACGATCACAAGTTGATCGCCTCCAAATTTCCCTTTCCCATTAGTCTCTCACTCTCATGCTGAGATCACCTGAAATTCACCCGAAAATATATATGATTTAATGTGAACAATTATCATACAACACTATACATGTTTGCTATCATTTGAAATTGCTCAGTGAGACTGGTACAAATGTCTCATCTCCACCAAAGTAAACTAAAAGGTAATAAAGAGTTTAGAAATATCTTGCTTTCAGAGGAGGGTGTGTCTCCCAGGCAAATTGCCAAAAATACCAACGTATCTAGTGGAATTATTAATAGAACAAAAGCCTGCAAGGTCTCTGCGCTCTTCAAATCTGGCCTTACTTTCTACCCCAAAATCGCGGCTAAAGCGCAGAGGAGATCGAGCGTTTTGCATCGCTGCACCTAAACTTTGGAATGCTCTCCCAATTAGCTTAAAGGGATACTTCAGGATTTAGCATTAAGCTTTGCATCAGTAGAAAACCAGTAGTATTTTTGAATTACCGTGCTTCCCCCCCTCATATCCCCCTGATATGAGAGATTTATGTATTTTTAGTCTGGGAAAAATCCTCCGATGACGCAAAAATCATCATTTTGCGTCATCGGAGGATTTGTGGGCCAGAGGCTTAAAACTACAGCCAGTACTAGTAGCTAGTTCCGCATGTTTTCACCAAGCCCATATGGGGCGGGATCTCACTCACAGAAAGTAAAGATAGTGTCAGCCATCTTTCTGTTGAAGCTAAGCTAACAGGCTCTTGCTCTGTGTAGAAAGTTTGTATAGTAGTCTAATCACGATTTACGAGTTTTGAAGTTGAAATAGCAGAAGGGGATTTCGAAGATCTGTTGTGCGAATCTGATGCTCGCGGCTACCTGTACGAGCCGCAATACAGCGACGAACAGTTTCGGGAGATGGAGGAACAAGAGGCGGCCGGAGCAGCTGCTGCAGCAGGGGAGCAAGACCTGACTCGAGCCCGGCCAGACTCCAGCTGGGGCGGACTGGTGGTGTCAGTGCTCTCGCTGTGCGCCTATGGAAACAGATAGAGAGTCCTATTGCTGTCGCGAATTTCAGTGATGTCATTTTCTTCTGGACGAAATTGGAAACGCCAGCCAAAGCCCGCAGGGACAAATGGACGGCTTAGTGTAAAGTGAGTATTTGGTTTGTTTTTCTTTTTTTTACTAAGACGTAATGAACAGAGTTTGGACTTTTGGAGTTTGGACTCTCGGCATTATCACAATGTTCTTCACGCGTAGTCAGCTGAGCTGTTGTTGTTATATTTACTATGCTAGCATACTGTATGTGCAAATAGTTCGCATTGCTAACGTTGTGCTTAACGTTACTGTTTTGTAGAAAATATCGCCGACGCCTAACAGCCTACCGTCACTTTATGGAATGGGTCCTGCAAGGCGAGGGACATAGTAAAGGCTATCGTCTCGTTTTGTCCACCTGTGTTGTCCAGGATATAAGACGGACATATCCAGCCTCCTGACGGGCAATATTGTGAATAAGGAAACAGCTGAAGCTCTGGAAGAGCTTTGAGTGTAAAAGTGTTAATATTCTTTATATTTTTAATTAAAAGTTATAACTCACATTGGTTGTGGTTCTTTTTATAAACCTTTACTGTTACTAGAGTATGTATTAGCCTAGAGAATGTGTGGAATTTTTTTTCGGATACTGCCGCCTGTAACCGGTAGGCGTGGTTAGGGAGCAAAGCAAGTGCATTCTGGGAGTTGTTGTCTTTCAGCCACATGAGTAAAAAATACATTTTCTGCCTTTTCTCACTCTAGAATGCTTCAATTTCAAAAATAATTTCACATTTCTACTATATAAATGATCACTATTAAATACACATTCATCTTCCCAGAGCTGAAGTATCCCTTTAAGACAGGCTCCATCTCTTACTATTTTTAAATCCAAACTTAAAACATATTTATTTTCAAAAGCTTTTGATTAAAAACTGTGTATTTATATGTGCCTACATGTTTCTTAGATATAAAGTTCCGTATTGATTTGTGTTTCTATGTGGAAAGCACATTGGTCAACAGCTGTTGTTTTTAATAGTGCTATACAAATAAATTGTCATTGTCATTGTCATTGTCAAATTGTCATTGTCCCAGGCAAATGGCATCCTGCTCTCAAAAGGTGTAAACTGAATGCAAATTAAAAAGTTTCCATGTGAAAGGAGTTTATGATTCGGTCTGAGTACTTAAGGAAAATGTCTCGAGAGGCTGAGTCCTGTTTTGAGTTGATCATAGGGCACACCAACTGCGATCTTAGAGTTCCGGCTAATATTTGGCACTAAGTGTACTTGGTTTTGTAAAGACTAAAAAGGGATTTTCCGTTTAGGACAGAAAAATGTAGCTGACCAGCCTCAATATGGTGAGTCTTACCTCTGTTTAATGTAATGTTACTTTAGCTTAGTGTATGTGGGAAATGACCTCTGACTAAAGATAACGTTACTGTAATTCAAGTGTAAACAGATCCATGGGGGCTATATAAAAATATATTTGATTGTGTAAGCGTGAATGCGACCGTTTAAGATATTTAGCCAATTACCTCTGTTTAGTGACCAAACACTGCAGAGTTTGTGTTCGTGGGCCCATATAATATGAATGGCCGGTGCGAGGACCATGTGTGGCTTTGGCACCCGAGTGAACGAGGATAATAAGAGTAAAGAGTTAAATAGAATAATCAAATATGTTGCTAAACTATTATATATTAAATGACCAATAACCAATTGGCATTCTAAATTCGAAGTCGTGATAAAATGGAGTCAGATAAAAGTTCAATTGGAATTTAATTACTTTGCCACGATGAAAAGAAAGCAATTTTGGGTGAAATTGGGGATTACAGTCCAAAACATAACTTAAACGGATCCATAAAGGACAATTTAAGTTCACGCAATCCTACTAATTTGACCCAGGTTCAATGAGTCGAGGGCTGTGTCCGAAATCGCCCCCTATAATAAGGCACTATTTAAGAGACCAGCCATTAGTAGTCACTAGCCAACAAGCCTTCAAAGGACTGGACTATAGGATGACACAGCCTCACTAGGATGCTGCTTTCCAATTGAGAAACTTCAGCGTTTCTCAGAAATTGTTTACTGCACCTTTAAAACGAGGCTGCAGACCTGGAGCCGGTAGACATAAGGCCCAGGCAGTTTTACACCCCTGTTGTTCCTGATGCGTCCAGTAGGGGGAGGCTGTACAGCGACACAAATCGAGGTATGTTAAGTTATTGTTGTTAAGCAATGATGCAACATTTATTATTTATAAATGCTTAGCTAGATAAAGCTAGAGTATGTAGATATCAATTCATTTATATATCAATGGATGGGTAATTTATTTCGAGAGACAAAAAGTTCTTGACGGTCAGGTTGATGTTCTGTCTGGCTCAAACTTAGCTAACCATGCATGTTTAGCTGTCCCTTGTCTTCTCTACTCACTTCCAAAATTAATTATCTTTTTCATTTTCTTTTGTTGCCTGTCTTTAGCTTGCGTGAGATGGCCTCTTCTGGTAAGACCCTGTTTACTCCTTACATTAAAACATACTCCACACGGTTTCTGGGGCAAGATTATAGATATTGGAAAATGTTTTAGGTGTGAACACACAAAATACACATTTATAATAGGCATATATGTTTGTAAATCTCTCTAAGTAAAGAGTTGAACTGCGTACTCACTCAAATATTTTGATTATTTCCAACGTCATACATGATAAAACCCACATTAAAAAAAAAAATCCCATATGGTTTGAATGTAGATTTTGGTTTGAGTTGTTTCTTATAAATGAGATGATCTAATTATGTAATTTATATCTTAATATACATTTTTCTTAAAATAGCCTACTTATGTGGACTAAAATGTTGGGTATGTGGACTTAATGTGCGTTTTATCATACTCTGTCTGTACCAAGTTCGCATTAACTTGCATCTCATAAAGGTGTGTGTTTGCTTTAGCTACTTAAGGAAATGAAAATCTCTCTCTCTAAACTTGTATAAACTATAAACAACAATCTCTTTTTTTAACTGCATTCCAAACCAATAGCTTGTCTAGTAAATAAACGACTTACAGAGACATACATGTTTTTAATGTCATTTTCAATTTTCACTGCACAGTCCATCATCAGTGGCCAAAATAAATCAAATTGGCTTGACACTTTTTACAAAAGTGTTCCACCAAGTGCCGTTGTACTTTGAAGATCAGAAGCAAATTGATGCAATCCACACTCGACTGACATCAATTCTGGGCAGCACACACACACACACACACACACACACACACACACACACACACACACACACACACACACACACACACACACACACACACACACACACACACACACACACACGCGCACACACGCACACAGTGACTAGATCAAATTCAACATGGATGTCCTTTTAAAAGCTTTTAATGTTTAATATTTTTTTTTTATCAGTGAGCAGGAGCACTTTGACAGGAGGATAGAAAAACAGTTAAAGAGCAGTGGCAAGCCATCGGGGAGTCATCTACGGGAGTCATCATAATTCATAAATGGTGTTAATAAATACTTTTTTCTGTGAACAACAATATTGTCTTTCTTCTACATGGCCCTAAAATGCTATGCAGGACACTGTTTTGTAGCTGTTGACGACCAATAGAGTATAGTAAACTAATATAATAAAGCAGATATTTCATTGAGGATCCATATGATTACACGGTACTATGTCTAATGGGCTATAGTTAATATCTAAATGTAACTTTATATAAATTCACAACAACATATTTCCCTCAGTCTCCTGTATAACCTACGGTGAATATAACTATTCTACAGTAGGTCATATATCATTACTTGTCATCTGATCCAACTATGTGTATTATAATTTTTTGTATTCACAAAAAACAAATAGTTTTCTGTAGGCTGAGTGAAGAGAGGGAAGCCCTACTGAACATCTACAGATATTTTAATCTGTAGTGCAGATCTACACTGTAACATTTATATATAGGCTAAATGAACAAAAACCACAAAATTATTCAAAGTCTATGGATGGGACGGTTATTAATGGGTAAGTTTCGAGCGGCAATTTAATTATGTTATTTCACAATATATCCCCCTACTGGACGCATCAGGAACAACAGGGGCGTAAAACTGCCAGGGCCATATAGAGTGCCGAAGTTATGACGTCACTTTGTAGGACAACTCGGAAGTTAGCGGCGCATGTGTTGAGATATATCAGAGAATGGCTGCGTTCGGAATCGCATACTTCCCTACTATATAGTAGGGGAAAAAGAGTAGGCGAGCGAAAAGTATGTACGAATCATAAAAGAGTAGGCGAGAATTACCTGGGTGACGTGCTAATTATCGCGAGATTCGGACGATAGTGCGTTCGAATATGCCTACTTTCCTACTATATAGTAGGCGAAAACAGTACGTGAAGGAAGCAGTACGTTCGAAACATCAGTATTCATAAAAGAGTAGGCGAGAAGTTCCCGGATGGCTTACTGCTTTCGCCCAGATTTTTGAGTGCTCAACCGATGGATACTCTTCTATCCCAGGAGACCACGCGAGAGGATACGTCATCAAACACCACGGAGATCAGCGACGCGGGGGTTTTCAAATGTGAGTAAACACGGTTCCTTGTGTTTAAATCGTATGTGTTAAACTACTATAGAGTAAACGTTTTAACTGTTGAAGGTGTAAAGGAGTTAGACAGTATAGTATAGTTGTGATTTTGCTGTAAAAACATGTTTTACTGTGTATAGCTAGCTAACAGGGGAGCTCCAGTAAGCACACGTAACGTTACGTCTCTAAAGTGGATTTACATAACCACATCTTAAACACGCTTATTTAAAATGTCTATTTACATCTGAAAAGAAAATATTGTATAAGTTTTGCAGATGAGCACATCACAACATGAAAAAGACATCTGAGTGATGTATGTGTGCTATTATGTAGGATAATTCACTGTTGCCAACACTGTTTACATTAGACAAATGTGCTGTAAATAAACAAATCTATAAAGTAACTAAACATGTTATATATTTTATTTGTTCCTTATTACTGTTGATGACTGCTTTTGTGTTATGTTTGTGCATTTTTGTAGGATCTGAAATGTCTGCAGACTGGTGTGAGCACTGAGGATGAGGAGCCCGGAGCTGAATCCTGGAAACGGTGCCATGGATGAGACGCTCCATCACTCCACCGGCCCTTATGTGTCCCTCCATCACTCCACCGGCCCTTATGTGTCCCTCCATCACTCCACCGGCCCTTATGTGTCCCTCCATCACTCCACCGGCCCTTATGTGTCCCTCCATCACTCCACCGGCCCTTGTTGCCTCAGATTGTGAAGCGCAGCAACAAGCTCCGGCACGAAGGCACAGTCACCTCTGGTGAATTCATCAGAATAAAGCCGCAGAATGGGAACCGCTGTGTTGAGATTTGTTTTTTTACTCGTTTATTCATGTTTCTTATTGTTGTCAGTATATAAAATATAATTATTTAATTAATGTATGCATTAATTAATTCATTGCTTGACTGACAATTGAGATGTTTCACTGCATTTATCTAGTGTGTATTCATGCATAACTATGTCATATGACAAAACAAATTACATTTTGTATGTTTTATTAAATTATATCATTTTTAGTATATAAAAAAGTAATTTAATTAAGTATTGGTCAGCATTTAATATTATTATTTTGTTCAAGTTTTGGGGTGGGCTAACAATGCAATTCATTCTGAGGTAATATTAATTTTTAAGGAGTGATACTTAAATTTTTCAAGTATAAAATCAACAGTTTTCTCCAAAGGAGATCTTCCAGCAGCTGCCCGTCTCCTTTGTGCAGACATTACAAACGCAGAGGAAAACTGTTCTAGGTTGTGCTGTCGAGTTACTGATGTTATGAAGTGTTTGTGCACCTGTCGCTCATATCATTTAAACTTATTACATACAAGATCATGGAAAGATACCATAGTTGTATCTAACAATGAACAATCATAATGACAAAACAGAAAACATAAAGAGCATTGGTTTGTGTGATTTCCATTACACGAGAGTAGATGTTAAAACTTCATGCTGATTTGTACTCGGCTTTCGCCAAGATAATCACCAACTAAGACGTAGCTTTACAGTAACCTATGCTTCTCCATTCATTTACGCTTCTTTCCATCTGGTGACGTGAATCTTCTGTCTGGTGTTAATACAGTGTATTGCGCGTCAGCATACACAACGGCTGCAACCACAGTGCGGTCCCCCCATAACAACCCTCTGGATTGAGCGGAGTAGGGAACATCTCTAGGGTCTTCAAGTGGGCACCTTCCGTCCTCAGTGTTTCGTCGACTAGCCCACGACACCTCAAGAGGGCTCGACAGTGACTCTGGCGTCCCAGAGTCACCCCCCTCCGTCCCCCACTCAACTCAGTCCAGCTTACTGACCTTTACATCCCTCCTGCTGCTGAGACCTAAACATGTACATCATAATATGATATTTATAGGCTACACAGGAAAAAAAGAACAATAACAAGGCTAAATATCTTTAAATAGTTTTTCATAATACATAAAAAATTCCGAGGGATCAAACAAGAGGTAAATTCATCAAGAAAAAGAGGAAAACTTAAAGGAGAAACTTTTTGGGTATAAAATAAAGAAATTTTGTTCGACTTCCTACAGGGAAGATAATACACTCAGCTAAGATAATACACTCAGCTGAAAATTGCATTTTTAAGTTCACTTATCTGTTCTAAAAATCAGTTCAAAAATGTGATGACGTCACATAATAGCAGAATGCTAGCGTGTTCCGGCGAACAACAACCTAACCTGTAAGAAATCGAAAGGACATAAGTACTCGTTCATTAGACTTTTGGACTAAAATCTATATTGAACTTGCGGAATCAACAATAAAATATACCTTGATTCAACGACAAGTAGGAGAAAGGGATACATTTAGCCGTCTAGCTCCATAGACTCCCATTCATTCTGCACTCGCCCGCGATCACCTCCAGTGGAATTCTAATGGAACTGCAACCAAGATTATATACAATGGGGCTAATAGGAAGTGCCAAGGCTCTCCGTTAGACGGGCTCTGGATATATCCAGCTGCAGACCCGCAGCACCACCAGTTTCAGAACCCCAGCGCCAGAACCGGAAGTGAGGGAGGGGCGGAATTATTATTATTGCATTGTAGTTATTTTTGCAAGAATGTAAGGCCAAAATTGGCCTGAGAGTGAGTTCCTCATTTGATACATTGTAAGATTAATTTATACAGGATTGTTGTGATAAAATGGGCCTAGGGGTGAATTGGTCATTTGTTGTATACATTTTTATTGTTTCTTTTAAAACAATGCCGAATTTTCTCTTTTTTAGATTTTTGACATTATTATTTTACATAAAGAAAAATGCATGCTGGACGTTCTTGTGAAATAAAGTATATTTTATATAAAATGCCCATACATTTTTTTGTTTTGTTTTTTAATTAAACAATCAAAACCAGGCATTACAAATTCATATTAACAATACCAAATATTACATACCTTTAATATCAAAACAATTTAAAATTTTTGTAAACACAATAAATAAATAAAGAAATAAATAGAACATAAAATATCACAGAGGTCTAATCAGTTATCAAATTGTGTAAAATTTTGAAAACCTCCAAGGCTTGTCTTGTTTTTATATCTTTCAAAGCTTTCTTATACAGAGTTAACTCCTTCATAAAAACCAAAAACAAAGGTCTTACCTTCATAAGTCTACATAAACTGCTTAGCTAAAATAATTAAACCGTTATACATTAAAATGCCCATAAGTTTCAAGCATTATTTTTCACCATCATGATCAGGAAGTAACTCTCATAATACAATGAAACGGATCACTATATACAATTATATTACACTAAATCAATGTTTTAAAATGCTTATTGTACTGTTCCTTAATGTATCATTATAACATACGTATAAAGTTTGACGTTTCGTGTGTAATAAAAGCATGCCGTTTCGTGTCTAAGCAAATTACGCTCCAAAACTTTAGGTGGCGTTGCTCGGTTTAGAACGTAAGCTCCGCCCCTCACTTCCGGTCCTGGCGCTGGTGTTCTGGTGGTGCTGCGGGTCTGCAGCTGGATACTATGGGTTCCCTCGATCGAAAAGCTATGCATTTTCCCCATAGACTTTTGGAAAATCGCAAAAAATAAGATCTGTGTTCAACAAAGAGTTGTGACCCTTACACGTTTTGTCTATCAAGATAATCTTTACAAGTTAATCCAAAGTGTATACATTTTGAAGCCTATATAAAGTTTAAAAAACCACAAGCAGACACAATAAAGTTTAAAAAACCACAAGCAGGTTATAACAGGTGTGTTTTATGTCATAGATCAAAACGTGAAAATATTTAGAGGCTTTTTTAACCACAGACCTTATTTCAGGCGATTTAGCAAAAACCCATTCAAAAAACACGGGCAAGGGAACCGGAAGTGCTAAAATGCTAACTCACTTCCGCGTTTTGGCCTACAAAGTGACCTCATAACTTCAGCACTCTAGACGTGTTTCTCAATTTCAAGGATACTTCCTTAGCAGGATTGATCCTTCCAAGTCATTTCCTTCAGAGGCTAGGCGAGGCTCCTCTTTAGCATTCGGAGAACACGTAAATGGAACAGGCTAGCAAGTGCACGTCATTGCGTCATATGACAGCGAAAAGGTCTGCTTTTGGCGCTGCAAAAATTCCAAAAGATCAAAAAGTTGTGATGTACACTACCGTTCAAAAGTTTGGGATCAGAATGATTTTAAATGCTTTTAAAAGAATTCTCTTCTGCTAATCATGTTAAATTACTTTGTACAACTTAACTTTATAAAAGAAATGCCGGTGACGGCAACCAAACTGTTAAATGACAGGTCCGGTTCAGTTAGCCATCAATAATGTAATTTGTATATATTTGTATAATTTGTAATATCAATATGGTAGTAATTTGTACTGGCATTTAAACGTTAAACTTTACTTATATGTACTACGGTTATAACAAATGTATGGTAACGTAAATATACTTGCATTTAAAAGCATATTGCCCCGTTATTGCTCCGACTCCGCTAACGTCCGAATTTTTTTATTTTTAGAACAAGATAGCAATGCTGGCGCATAGGATTGTGGGTGATTTGAGAGCGCGAAGGCTACACATATGCATCCTTTCCTGTGTATGGGATATTTTTCGAACGAAGGACTCAGTCCTTGGTTGAAATTCTGAGGATCCTCGACATTGGAACAGTCCTTCGACGGATGTCGATGACGTAGCATCCTCGAAATAACGGCTTCCGAGGATCCTTCCTTGACAATGGGTGCTTCTCAATATCCCTCCTCGTCTCCTCGCTCCTCTGTCCTCCATCCTATGACCCGGAAACCGATCGAGCACAGCCATCTTGAAGGACATCTCAATTCTCTAATTGCACCGCGAGGAGTCGAGGATCGAGGAGTGAGGAGGCTTTCAGAGGAGTCATGAGCGAGGATACACAGGTGTATCCTATGCGGAAGAGTTTTATTGACTAAACGTGACGCACGTATACATTCTCCTCCCCCTTCACATCGGTCACAATAATTTGAATTTATACTTTACCCTTGCAGTTTATATAAACCACACATCTCACATATTTCAACAGGGTATATTGCTTCATTATTATTCATTATGAATTTCTTAAATAAAGAAACTTCAACAACATAAGGGCAGATCCTTTGAGCACTGATGATGTTGCTATGAAGTGACGCTGGAGTGATCAAGTATTCCAATGTATAAAAAATGCTTTCATTCGATTCCTCCGTCCTCATTTTCTTTCCTTGCGTCCTTCCCTCACAACCTACAGGGGGAGGAGCTGAGGCGCTAGGAAAGGAAGCGAGGAAAGGAAACGAGGATGCACAAATAAGAAATGAGAAGCACCCATTGAGAAACACCTTAGAACAGGTCTGCAGCCTCCCCCAGAGCCGTTGAAAAACAGAGTTGCGACACTCCCATAGACCGCCATAGGAATTTTGGAATGCGGAAGTAAAGTGTGTCGTGGAGCAGCCGATAGTTCTAAACACTGATAGTTCCAGCACTGAACCCCATTCATTTTCAGTGTTTCCGAAGTACGCTCGCTGTTAAGTTCATGAAATTACTGTATTTTTTATATTTGAACGCATTAGCCGTGCTCTCATGAATCTAGTCAGTAGTTGTAATTTATGTAGCCAACTTTAGTTCATGTTTATTGTAAGATAATAGATAATTGCAGCTAGCTTACGTGACCAACACTTCACTAACGTTAGGTACCAGTCAGAGAGGTCATAGTTAAATGTGAAGTTGCACTACATTATATTCAGAGTTTTTTTGTTAACCCTATTTACATACATGAGGTGGTCAGAATATTAGAAATTCATCTGGATATAAAGCAAATAAGTACAGCAGCACCCCCACAAATAATACCTCAATGCTAAAACGTGAAAATGTATTTCCACCTCTATGACAGTATAAAAAATCCTGAACATCATAGAAAAGCAGAATGTATGGCTGAGCTTTATATGGTATCATAATGCAATAAAAATATAAAATTATCTTTTCCCTAATTTGCATAATTTGTCAGATGAGCAAAATAATCATCCATCTTCTTCCATAATGTTGTTGTGTAAGAATAGCAATTTGAATAACAATAGTGGTTTGTATATAGATATTTTTGTTCTCATTTAATTTCAAATTATGTACAGGAGTTGAGTCAAAATAACAGAAATCATGACAACTGTCCAAGTAGGTATTGACCTAACTGTAGGTGTGTACTCTCAACCTCATGGAAATGTTTAGGAAACATAGGCTTTAAATGTGTATTTAATCTGTCCTTCAATGTATTAACTTTAACACCGTTTCCTTTCTTTACCACTACCAGTTCTCTCCAACAGCAACAGGCTTTTCTTCAAGACCCGGTCTCCTCTGGGCCTATGACACGCTCTGCTTCTGGCAGGGGAATGCTCTCACACACAAATACAAGTAACTATAGTATTACTTATTGCGTGTAGTTTGAATGCTTTTGTTATCAGTGTATGGCTAAGAGTTTGACTGATTCTCGATTCACCAGCAGGTCTCCAGGTCATCAGCTTCGGGGACAGAATGTAATGGCTATTGTGAACACTTGTATGTCTTTTCTGGCCAGCTTTCTGCTATCTTTCTCTCCCTGTAGGAAGTCGAACAAGTTTCTTTGAAGACAGAACATTCAAGGAAAACTTACCTACCCTCTCCCTAGATATAATATATAATTAAATGTTTTGTTGAATGCAATAGGTTGCCTTGTATATTTTTTTCTGTTGACCAAACTTCTTTCTTGACTTAACCTGAGCAGCTTTAATTGATATTTGCTTGTTGTGCAGGTTTATGTGAATGTATTTTAACATAACATAAGGATGTTATTAATTAGACCACAGAAGCATGAGAAAAATATATACAGTAAATACTGTAAATGTATTATACCTTATGGGAGCAGTCCCCCTTCCCTCCAAAATTCAAAACACAAAAAAATAAATTTAATTCAAATGGCTTTATTGACATAAAAGTTTCAAGAACAATCAGTCAAAAGTTTTGGATCGGTAAGATTTTTAATGTTTTTAAAAGAAGTCTCTTCTGCTCACCAAAGTTGCATTTATTTGATTAAAAATACAAGAAAAAAACAGTAATATTGTGAAATATTATTGCAATTTAAAACAACTGTTTCTATGTGAGTATGTATATATATATATATATTATTAGTTAAGTGCAATTTATTCCTGTGATCAAAGCTGAATTTTCAGCATCATTACTCCAGTCTTCAGTGTCACATGATCCTTCAGAAATCAGTATAATATGATGATTTGATGCTCAAGAAACATTTCCCATTATTATCCATGTTGTAAAAAGTTATTTACATTTTTAATTCAGGATTATATAATGCATAGAAAGTTCAAAAGAACAGCATTTATCCGAAATAGAAAGCTTTTGTAACAAACACTACCGTTCAAAATTTTGGGGTGAGTAGGAATTTCTATTTTATTTTTTGGGGGAAAGAAATAAAATAAATGAATACTTTTATTCAGGATGAATAAGGGATGAATTTAAAGGATTAATTAAATTGATTAAAAGTTAAAGTAAAGACATTTATAATGTTACAAAAGATTTCAAATAAACACTTCTTTTGAACTTTCTACTCATCAAAAAATCCTGAAATAAATTGTACGCAACTGTTTTCAGCATTGATAATAATAATGAATGTTTTTTGAGCATCAAATCCACATATTAGAATGATTTCTGAAGGATCATGTGACACTGAAGACTGGAGTAATGATGCTGAAAATCCAGCTTTGATCACAAGAATAAATGAGATTTTAAAATATATTAAAATAGAATATAGTTATTTTAAATTGTCATAATATATATATATATATATATATATATATATATATATATATATATATATATATATTTAAATGTGTATTTTTAATCAAATAAATGCAGCTTTGGTAAGCAGAAGAGATGACTTATTTTAAAAACATTAAAAATCTTAGCCTACTGATCCAAAACTTTGGCTGGTAGAGTATACATACACAGACACACACACAATATATATATATATATATATATATATATATATATATATATAGGCCTATATAAATGTATGTGTGTATGTGTATGTATACATATACATGTGTGTGCAACTGGAGAGATGGTTACTGAGTGAAATAACTATAAATACGATCTAACATTAACGTTATAGGATTAATTTTAGTATGGCTAATGTACCCCTACATCCTTTCAAACCATTCATCAGAACACACACAAATACATGCATATGTACTGTGTACAGTATGTAAATGTATACTGAAATGAATCCAGTTAACAATAACGTCAATGTTATGAATTATTCCAGTCAGTATCAGTAACCATATCTCCAGTTTCATTTCAACTGACCACACCGTTAACGTTAATGCCGTCTCTCCATCATATTTACAGAAATTTGCTGCAAATGGTCGTTGCTGTGCTGTAAATGTATTTTACTTTATGGGAGCTCCCCATTTCCCTCCAAAAATGAACACAAAAACGTATTAATGCCGTTTCTGCTACTCCCCAGAAAAAAATATGCTATTATATGCAAGCCATTTAAGTGTCAACGTAAATATCAATATACATTATGCGTCGATATTTACCGATAATTGCTGCAAATACAGCTGCTGCTGTCTGCCCCGCTTTAAAATCATTGGCAACGCGGATTTGTTTGGACCTATTGAGAGCTACATAAACCACGTGACCGCTAGCGGCGAGATCAAAGTGTGTCGCAACTCTCATATTTAACGGCTCTGGCCTCCCCTATAGAGCTGGTAAGTCCCGCCCATCCGTAAAACTCCAAGTGGACCTCTATGTTGAAAAAGCGTCAATGCAAGTGAATGAGAGAAAAGAATTATTTTCTGATCCCGTTTGAATTGTGCCATGAATATGTTGGGACACCATTATGTTGTCTGTGAATTTTTTATATAATTTTTCATGTAACGAGTTTGACAGTATATTGTATGATTCTTTGGCTAGCAGTTGTGGAATAGACATAACGAGAAAGACTACACGTCGCATATGTGACGTCACCGCATAACACATTTTCCCTCCACAAATCACGGTGCGATAATCTAAGGAATTAGATCGAGATGCCTGTGTGTTTTGTACCCAAATGTCACCATTCAAACAAAACAGGCCGTTCTTTCTTCAGATTCCCGTCTGATGTAAAAACTAGGAATCGCTGGATGAAACGTATCAGGTATGTGAATCTAGCAAAAGTTGACTTACCCACTACTCTGCTAGAAGCTCCTGAAATATTAGCAGGTTTGCCTAGTAGCACTAGCACAATAAAAAAGGTGCTGCTTGAATGATTATAATTTCAATAAAACCCCTCAACCAAGTCCTCCTGGCAACAATGAGATATGCACAGTATGATCAATCAGTGCAGCAATTCACAAAATTCTAAAAGGTTTTAGTAGGTGCACATGATGGCATACTTTTAATCTGTGTAAAGGTGATTTGGTTTCAGAGTAATGAAGTTAGTGATGCTGGGGCTCTGGCTCTGGCGACAACAGCCATGTCATCCCACATTGAGTCCCATGAAGCGCCGACCTAAACCAGTCCATGTCCTCCTCAGTGACGTCCCTGGCAAGAGCGTTGTAGGTCTCCTCTACCTGCGGATACAGCTCAGACACTGGCCTTGTTACTTTAACGGTGGCAGGTTTCCTCCAGCGGCGCTCCATGTCAGTCACGCTGACCTCCCGCATGCCAAAAATGGCAAGCGCTGCAGCATGACTGCATTTAACGTCCCCCACCGTGCACTCACAGGAGGACTTCAGTATGCTGCCATCATCACGCAGGGAGATCTGTTAAAACAGGAGCTGGGTAGAATATCAATCCTATGGTTTAGCGAAAAACGAAAGTATAAGACACATTTTACGCCAGACTACACGAAAGTGTACCCCTGTCTTATAAGAGTAAAACATAATGACAGTCTTGCACTCTGTACAGTTTGTAACAGTGACTTCAGCATTACCCATGGTGGGTTAAAGGTTGTATCAGTGATTTCTGGCCCCAAAATAAATGTCTAATCTTTCCTAACGATCCGCTAGCTGCCCGCCCCATAAGCATGCCGTCCAAAAACCGCGTCTCTGTAGGCAGCCTAGGCTCTGAGACCTCCACACAAAAACAAATGTGTACAACCACCACTCAAAGCCAAAATAAACAGTGTTCCAACCAATCACTGACAGGGGCGGGTGTTGTGAGGTTTTGCGCTCGTGCACTGCTGGACGCGAAATCGGAGCAACACCCGCCCCTGTCAGTGATTGGTTGGAACACTGTTTATTTTGGCTTTGAGTGGTGGTTGTACCCATTTGTTTTTGTGTGCAGATCTCAGAGCCTAGGCTGCCTACAGAGACGCGGTTTTTGGAAGGCATGCTTATGGGGCGAGCAGCTAGCGGATCGTTAGGAAAGATTAGACATTTATTTTGGGGCCAGAAATCACTGATACAACCTTTAAATGATTGTAAAAGACATGTTGAGGTGGGTTCAACAAGTTTCATTTCATGTGCATATTATTCAGGCTAGTTGCCAAGGTATACATGAAAACAACAAGCTCCTGTTTAAAAAGACTCAAAAAGAAAACCAGACATCCCAAACAAAAATGATAATTCTAGAAGAAAATTTAAAATGGCACTTAGAGGCTTTTGCATATGAAGTCTTCATAATATATATATATATATATATATATATATATATAACCTTTGCAGGTTGGGATGTCGGGTTCTCTACAGGGTAGTTGCAACAGTAAACGGAGGGACATTGTTAACGTGCACAGCAGCTTCACAACGGCACAGAAACAACTAGTGCTTAAGCACTTTAGCCACAGCAACACTAGTTACATTCGTGGATTATGCAGAATGTGTGAATAACAATCAAAAATACTCAAGAGAATGGTTAACCCTAGGGAGCTTTGCTTTCGCTGCAGTAACTAGCAATTTGCTAACGTGCTAGTTAACTAGTAGACTCACCAAAACATTATACCACTTTTCTCGTCGACTGGCGTGGACAACGCCGGCCATCTCCCCACTTGCGTAAACCCTTCCACATGCCCAGACCTGAAGTGGTTTTCACCACGCTCAACTAGTTTGTCCTCTCCCTGAAAGAAGGCGGTGAAGTGCACCAAAGACACAGACATGTTTAGCGGGATGTGTGTCCTAGTGGTGGTGACGTATATCAAACGCGTCGAAAGCAGCGAAGAGTTGTAGTCCACAAACTGCTCTCACACAAAGTCTAATCGTATGAAAATTCTACCCGCTAAATTGTAGCATTCTTTACACGAAAAATTACATAAAAAATTCACAGACAACATATGTTCACATTCATTGCAAAATTCAAACGGGATTAGAAAATAATTATTTTCTCTCATTCACTTGCATTGACGATTTTTCAATCTAGAGGTCCAGCGGGGTTAGCGGAAGGGGCGGGACTTACCAGCTCTCAGGTAGGGCTCACAGAGGTTTCTCCCCAAATATAGCTGTTTATGGGCGTGTTTGTTGAGCGTGTGGTGTTCGCTGGTAGGTGGCACTTGTAGGCTGTATCTGATCCAGGAAGATTCCATAGGGAAGATTCAGGCATTTTTGAAAACGGGACTGCGCTTTGTATTGTTTTTTTAAATCAACAAGCAAATTAGACCTGTCTCTTTCAGCATAATAGAAATCATCAAGATATACTATAATCGGCTTGAACGTCTCTACGTTGGCCTAAATGTTTTTCTTTTACTGTTCGTCGTCTCGTATAATAAGATCTCTGGTTCAGGGCGCGGCTCAGAAACACTCACAGGAAAGAGGACTTTAATAACTCTACGGATCATCTACTGTTCATCACTACATCAATATGAAGAGCGCACTTATACGTGTTCTTTTCTTATTATTTGCCATCGGTAAGTAATTGTTGTTGTGTGCTTTTTTCTTTTTCTTCAAACATAGCTGCAGCACTTTCGTTTTCGTTTTCTACACACTGGAAATTGGCATTTTCTTTTCAACATTTTCTTATTCTTTGAATTTCAAAATTTAACAACTGTGATCAGTAGCTGTAGGACATCTTTTGTATAGGCTAGTGCACAATAACAATGACTAGCCTACATGATATTTTAGTAGGCTACTAAACAGTCAGTTTACAACTATTAAAATAATTATAATTAACAATTAAAGCTGCAAGCAGCACTTATCGGGGTTTAAGGCATTTAATCACATGCGTAAAAAGATATTATGTTTTATTCAGCAAGCATGCAAACACTTATAAAAGCAAAAGTAATTTATAAAAAATCATATAAGAGATTCAGTCAAGAATCATTTTTTACAGACGTAAATAATGTATGTTGGATTGATGTTTATAAGGAAATTCATCCTGATAATGCATTGTCAGCATTTGAAAGATTATTTTACCCTTTGGTGGACAAACATGCACCTATGAAAAAATGTATAGTGAAGAATATTAGGGCAGCATGGATTGTGTTTAAGAGAGATGTGGCAAAGGGTACAGCAAACAGAACTGGGAACAAGGTGGATTGGGACATCTATTGCAAATTAAAAAAATCAAGTAACTAAAATGAATAGGAAAAAGAAAAGAATTTAATTTTTCAAAATTAAATATGATTGTAAAAAAATGCGGAGTAGCCTACACGCAAATTCGTTCTTTTTTTGACACAGGTGACTCATTTTTAACTATTTTTAAACCATATGAAATTGGAAATTATTTTATCGATTTTTAGTAAATAAAGTTGATAAATTAAGAGAAGAAATGTTTGGCACAGTCCTTCAGCACCATACGTACCATCAGAACTGAATACGAGCAAGAAGCACAACTGGATGTACGGGAAGACAAAAGGTTAAAAAAGTATTGTATTTTTTTCCGAAACCTATTCTTTTTAGAAGTGAGTTTTTTCCCATCTGTCAACTCAATCCAGCTTATTTCTTTTCAAATTGAAAACGTTATTACCGATTTTAATGTAATGTTTATTAAGGCTTTGATTACGCCTCGGAAAACTATTTGAACCACAATCACTTTACAGGTGCTTTTAATGTCACATATTATAAAAGAAAGAATGTTTTGAAAGACTGATTTTCGAGTAGATTTAACCAAGGGAAAAATGAAGGGAAAAATAAACAAACTCCAAAAACAATGCCTTTATAATTGAGTTATTTATTGCAAGAAGCACATTTGTATTCATCCTCCGTGGATGGATTGCCCACACATGTTAAGTGGAACCATCGCTTACAGTCATCACAGGCAATCTATAAAAATAAAAAAAATATATAAGTAACAATTTAAAAAAAGGGTTTTTAAAGCAATGGTCCACTCATGATTACTTTGTGTATGCTACACCAACCAAAAAGGTTCAGCCATAGTTACCCAAAGAACATCTGCAGTGTCATGAAATGTGTCTGCCTCTCCACAAAAGTGGCACAGGTCACTTAGGTCATCTATGAGGTACAGTACAACACGAATGAAAGTGATGCACATCAAAAAGCACGTCAATAACATTCATGAGTTTACAAAGCCATACCAGATTGGCGGAGAAGAGTTAAAGCGATCTCCATTCTGAATCGGGTTATGTCTTGTAGCTCATTGGAGAAGTCAATCATGGTATTTTTCAGAATGTGTTCTGCAAACTGAGGAAGTAACAAGAAAAAATTAACTGCATTATACCATTTAAATGAACAAATAATATTTGCTACAATGCTATAATCACACACCTTCAAATGGCTCGTTTCCACTGAGCAGTACGGTACGGTACAGTACGGTTCGGGTCGGGTCGGGTCAGTAAACCATGATCCGGCTAGCGTTTCCACCGCCAACAGTACCCTACTTGATAGGCGTGGTGTTTGCAGGAAAGAAGCGATCAACGTCATTTTCGCTCTAAGAAGAAAGCGACAAAGTAAACACTAATGGATGGCATACAGCAGATCTTGTCCTTGCTTCTCGTCATGTTTGTCACAAGAAGACAAGCGCCGACATTAGGCATTTCTCAATACCAAGTATGTAAAGTTCTCAGCAGAAGGACTCCTGAGGACGCGAGTCCGGTAATTCTCCAAATGGAACAGCGCGTTCTTGAAAGCGTCACTCAGCTCGCTCTGCATGTACATTTTAGGCAACAATAAAACGAAATATATTATAAAACACCACTCTGTCCCTTTTCGTTTTCATTTAAATACATTTTAAACATTATAGGCACACAAATGTGGTTCAGGCAATGTATAGACCTGATTATATTATTTACTGCATGTTTAACGTTAGCCTATTTATAACAAAACGAAATATAAAACACAACCCTGCATCTTTTCGTTTAAATTTTAAAAATATTACACATATTCCTGGCAATATTTGCATTTGTACAAATGTTGCAATAAACAACATTACAGTGATAATCTTGTAATAAAATAAAAAATGACAAAACTCAACCCAGTTAAATTTCAGTTTTAGCAATAATAGCCATTATAAAAGTATAAGTAAAAGGTAACGTTACAAGAAGCTATACAATAAGAGATAAAGCAAAAAATTCAGTCAAATATACAAATTCAGCGCTGGTCTAACATTAACGTTACAACGGAAAAGTTAAATAGCCTAAATATATGAAACTTCACATAACCCTCAGCCAAAACGATTGGCCAGGGAACGAATTATCGATTCACGAGACCAAAGATCACCCGTTAAATTTACACAAGACGAATTACCACTACAGAGTCAGCGGCAAACGTCAGAACGACTAGCCGAGGAAAGGCTGTTCCAGGCGGGGAACATGAGCGCCGAGCGCCCGGTGATCGCCTGGAATGGATCAAATTATCATAAAACATTATAAATAAACCACAGATTTGAGCTTTAAACAACTACATTCTCGTCTGAAAAACTCTTAAAACTACATTTCGTGAAAGAATAACCATACTATTATATTCCAACTGTATATTAAAAAAATGGCGCTGCTTTTGTTGTCATTCCCCTTGTAGCTCGCGCAAGTGACGATACTCTGTCAACCAATCAGCGTTCTGCAGTGAGTCTAGCTCCACCCTTTAGTACCGTTCCACTGTGCTAGGTACCCCAACGGAAGGGTACCCAAAAAGTGGTACGGTACGGTTCGGCTTTTTGGTACCATTCACAACTTTTGACAGTGGAAACGCAAATAATTGCGTACCGTACCGAACTGTACCGTACCGTACCGCTCAGTGGAAACGAGCCTAAAGCGAACACACCACATGATATAGCATCCCTCTGAAGTGGGTGAGGCGAGCTTTCACACAGCCAGTTTGAAACTGAAACACCCTTTGCCATCATCAGGGCTCTACAAACAAGATAGTATAGGTTATTTCAAGCATACAGTACATATTACACAATAACACTATATGATTGTGGTGCATGAAAAATACCTTGTTGTTTCCAAACACTTTTTTTTCTTGATGTCTGACTCTCCAATTGAGTCAAGCAGAAGGGTTTTTTGTTGGGATGGGAATATAGCCTAAGTAACATGCAAAAATATCCAGACAACTTGAGAGGGGTATATTATTGTTAATCAGTATTAAGGGGAAAACAGAAAACTCAAGGGAAACTGTTCTATACCACAAATACTTACAACTAGGAACCAGTGGTGGCCCTCATTTACAATCCCTACTATGACCTCATAGCTCATATATATATATATATATATATATATATATATATATATATATATATATATATATAAAGATATAATACTTTGCTAACCAACAGCAACAGAATGGCCATTAGCACAAGTAATAAAATGCAAAATAAATAAAATTTGCAGGACACCTTGAGCCTTTCATGTTTTCCCTTCCACATATCTGTCATGGCAAATGTGTCCAATGGAATGCCTTGCCCGGTGAGGTCAAATTGTGCTCCCTCACTTTCAGGGACAGATACGCATTTATAACCTTGACAAACAATGCAAAATTAAACATCAATACAAAATATTAACATATCAGATGAAAGGCTTATCTGTCAAAATCAATAGCCGCGTTTCCATTGTCGGGCCAGGGCCGGGCCAGGGCCAACAGCGAGCCGAGCCGAGCCAGTGGCCTCAGGCCTTAAGCACCGGGCTTGCGTTTCCACTGCCCTAAACCCCGCCCCTAACACGCCTTTCTGGATCAAACGTCATATAACCCAACCCATTTCAGCAGGTATTATGAATTTATTTATTTTTTAAGTTAGGAAGATAGCATGCATATTAACTCACCGGCCGTGGCTGCAATAGTGTCCCGACTTGTCTCGCGAGTCGCCAGTAACAGAGGGACGGTGACCCAGCACACCGTCCATCAAGTCTACCATGGAAAGTTTCTTCTCTGAGCTCCGCTTTGTCCATTGTGCGTTTTAATCCCCTTGTGCAATACTGTGCCCGCAACTTTTTTATTTTTTCCCGAACTTGAAGCGTTGCTCGCTGAATGCTTAGCTTAGAAAATTCAGCATCGATGTATTTTATAATGTCCTCGTTTCTTCACACGCCGTCAAATTGACGTCGTACCCTTTCTTCTGCCCAAATGCTCAGAAGAGCTTTGGTATCTTCGACAGACCAGTACAGGCGATTCTCCATTTCGAGCAGCGATTATTTTGCGCGATATAAAAAAGTGAAATGTGAATCTTGCCGGCTTTGCCGCAGACCATAACATTCCTTAAAACAGATAAACTCCGCCTTTTACCTTGCCCACGCCTCTAGCCCGAGCTGGCCCGCTCTGGCCCAAGGTATTCGACGGGCCAGAAATCCTGGCCGTTGGCCCTGAGTAAGCCCCGATCAAGCCCCGGAAGTGACAGTGGAAACGCGACTGGCCCTGGCACGCACTAGCACGGCTCGACCCTAGCCCGGCAGTGGAAACGCGGCTAATGAAATGTGTACCTCACTCTCCGACTCCCTTCCAGGGCCGATCCGTAGGTCTTTGTAAAATAATTTATAGGGTCCCACTCTGAACAGCAGTACATAACTGTCGTTTCCAGCCCAGGCACTTTTGATACCTACAGAGGATAACCAAAAACAGCATTGCACCTACCACCTCACAAATATATTAGAAATCAGACTAACATTGGTCTATTATAAGATCTGACTTTACATCAACACTTAAAGCCATGCACTGCGTCTGTGGTGTCAGCTGGTACCTCTGTCGTCATTGTAGGGGTGTGGGACACAGGAGAGGAAAGTGGCATTTTCATTGAAAAGTTCAATGGAGACAGGGGTGAGGATATAGTAGGTTTTGTTCCAAATGGATAAGTCAGTTGGTGAGGATGGAGGTTATGGTGGGGGCTGGGTTTCATGGGACTTGGTGATGGAGAGGTTTACAGGTGTGAGTGGAGGGCATGACGTTTCTTGATGTGCTCTTTTATGTTGTGGTGCTTGGGTAATTCTATGGGGTATCCGGGGTGTGTCTTCTTTAAATGGTTTGAGATGGGCAGAGTTGATTTTGGGGAAAATCTTGCCATTTTCATCCCTTAAATCTGCGCTTTTATCTTGGAAATGGATAATTTCATACGGCCCAAACCAGCTGCGCTCAAGCTTGCCCCCTTTCCTCTGCTGGGTCCGTATGTTTTTTCGTAGGACCATCTGCCCTACAAAAAATGGTGCCTGATTTGCCACCCTGTGTCTCCTGTCATGTTTTTTTTTCGTACTTTTTTTTTTTTACAATGTTGTCCATTTTCTCCTTCAGAGAAATGGCCTTTGAAATGGTGTCCTCTGCTATCACAGATTCCACTGTGCTGTTGACCTTTTCAGAAATATTAAAGATTGAAATTATTTCACTAACTTGTAATTGATTCGACATGCTATTTATATGGAACAATGTAAATTATCACATACCTCATACGTCTCAGGCACCTCACAAGGATATCGTGCCTCCATGCCGAACATTAAAAAGAATGGTGAGAACCTAGTTGTTAGCTGTGTCTTGGTTCTAAGACCAAACGTTAACACATCTAGGTACTCGTCCCATTTAGGCTCTGGAGTCATGACCAAAAGGAGTTGCAAGTTATGAGTAACCAATTTTCAAAAACACCAATATTTCCCTGAATATTGCATTACCACAAAGCAACCTGTTAATGAAGGTTCAGCTCTGAATGGTTCCATTTAGTATTTCCACAAGCCCATTTGTTTGTGGATGGTATGGGGCACAGAGGCTTCTCTCCACATTGAGGAAGGCACAGAGCTCTTCATTTATCTGTTTCCAAAACATACATTAACATTAATCTACAAAAAAAGACAAATGTGTGAAACCATTAAATTCTTGCGCATATTGGATTTAGTTCATTCAACAAACTACAAACCTGGTTTACAAACTCAGTGCCTTGGTCAGTTAATATTCTCTTTGGTGCCCAAACCTGTAGAAAAATTGAATAATGCAGCGCGAGACAACTGCTGCAGATTTATTTGGGATTGCATATGCCTCGGACCATTTAGTATAATAGTCAACGAGGACACAAATGTACTCATTTCCCTTGTTGGTTTTGGTGACTTTCCCCACTAAATCCATGCGCAGCAGTTCAAGAGGCTTATCCACCTTAAAATTAAAATAGCACAATAAATACATTTAAATTATGTGAACTCATGAAATACCGGTCTCAAAACCCATTCACATCTGTGGACAAGCTTACATACACATATTGGGATGTACTTGGGCTCCTGCTTGATGGACAGTCAGCTAAATTGGCACTGGGCACACTGCATAACCTGATGTTCAGAAAATGAGAAATTCATTCCAAAACATAATCCATTTGTATGTTTCACAGCAAAGTTAAAAGGGAATAATTTAGTATTCACCCATTTATCGATGTCCACCCCAAATTTCCAGGCCAGTAGAACCTCGCTGAAATGGCAAGCTTTGTTTTTTCCGTGCCACAGTGTGCTCCGTAGGGGCTGGCATGGAATTCTATGAATATTTGGTTGGCCTCTTTTTGTCCAACAACCACTTTTTTTCTCACTTTTTTTCAAATCTATTGAAATAGCTTCATTGTTAGTAAAATCTAAACAATAACCTGCAATGAGGTTCTGAAGGCCCAAAGGAAGAAATAGGATAATTTAAACTGAAATTGCAGGATAGGTTATTTTGGATGCTCTAGTTGCTGGCAAGTCAATTATAAGAAGGCTGTAGTCCATGGACAAGCATGGGATTTTTGTTCGTATCAAGTCTTGGTGTATCACTATACCCCACTCCTGTCTGTGGACTTATCTAGAGTTATTTCCACTGTCTAGAATAATTATAATTTAGAATAGATTACTTACCATCAATTTGGAAATTAGAGGAACGTCTGGGAATGACATATTTATGGTCTTTTTTTATGCCAAATGGGTATATGCCTTGAGTTTTATAATTCATGATTTCCTCATACATTTTTGGATCCATTGTTGGAATGTGCCAGCAAGAATATAAATTCAGGTGACAATGTTGTGTGGTCATCACAACAATTTATAACACCATTTATTAACTTGACTAATTGATTGATTTAATTAGTGCCCTCTGAAATTGTATGTTAATTAATTACGATTAGAATGATATGTTGCACCCATGTATCTTACATGTGAAAAATATTAAAGAAGGTAATAATAGCAATATATGGTTTTATTCATATTTATTTCTTTATTTTTATTTCATACAGGGAACATAAAAGGTGTCACCTGAAAATGTGTTTCCCTTGTGAGAATAATTTGAGGAACTCTTTTTCTCATGTGTAGTTTGGTGACATTTAACATATTGTTAATGTACATTTTGTATACTGTTTACAAAGTATATCATAAACCTGTCATCTCTGACGTTTTGCAATCTTTATAAATAATAAGACAATAATATGAGGGATAAGTTTGGACATAAACACAGACAGATAAGGCAATTTGTATGGGCAAAATTAAACTGAATATATTCAGACATAATACAAAAATTAAAGTGTGTCCTTTTTGGGCTTTTTCGCTTTCCGTACATCCAGCTGTGCTTTGAGACATCTACTGCGCATGCGCTGTAAGCAGAAACAGGGGTGAACAGGAATTCCGGTAGGGAACAGAATCGGCTACTTCACCGGCGGAGTAATCCCAAGGCCCAAAGATCATTTGCGTCCACAGAGTTGAACTCATAAATAAAAGTTCTGTTTATCTTTAAAAAAAACATCCGATTATATGTGCGCCTAGTGATAGACAAATGCTACAAACACTCACTCTCACTTAAACACAACGACTTGCACGAGGGTAAACATGTAAACACCATCCAGGGACTGAGGGGAGCCGCTGCATTTCAGAATCAGAATCAGAAAGAGCTTTATTGCCAAGTGTGCTTGCACACACAAGGAATTTGTTTTGGTACTGAGGCTTCCAGTGGACATATACAAATACAACAAGAAACATAATACTACAAATTATAAGAATAAAAAATAAAAATATAAATATATGAGAATAAAACTATCACAGTTGGGTTTAGTCAGAATAGACATTTTCAGATTTACAGATTATGAACCTATTTACAGTGTTTTGAATATTATAAATAAATAAATCTACATATACAGGGAACTACACTAACCTTTTCCACTGGTGGCACTTGCACTACTAACTTTTTCAGTTACTAGCGCAAAATATGATTTGGTCGCACAAATTATTTATAGTAAGCCGCTCTGGATAATAATGAACAATAATGAAACTGTATTGCATACAGATGTGCTTTTTATTTTACTTGCCATGTTTTAAACCACATGCCGCCTTGTTTTTGTTTTCTTTAACATTGGTTGGGATAGATTTACTGCAATAGAAAATACTGTACACAATAAAGAGCAAAATGGATTTCAACATGCTATGGTTTGCACAGATGGGCAGACTCGTGAACTCGTAAGTAGTGATGCACCGATGTGAAAATTGTGGCCGATACCGATAACCGATATTAATATTGCTGTTATGGTCGATATCTCTGTATAGAAAACAAATTTACTGATAATCAAATAAAGAGATATTTTTAAAAACACTTTTCTTTTCTTTTTTTTACTTTAGAAATGACTGATATTGGGCACCTTTACCTGTGTGCAAAATATGTCACACATAGGACACGCATGCATTATATTGCATTGCATATAATGTGTGCTGGTCAACTTGTCTAAAATTAAGAAACCCCTAGAAAAGAGTAAAAAAAAAAATGCTGAAAAAAAAAGTGTTGTATTTATTATTCCAATATCCAGGGAAAACGGCTTCTATTTGTGACGTGCTGTCTTTGCGTTTGAACATTGCACATTTTAAACAGGACACGCATTAGCTGAATAAATGTTAGCCAATACAAACATATTTATAGAAAACAGTTGACAATGAATAGAAAGAAGTCCAATAATAGCATAACAAATCACTTATTATAAAAATAATATCAAGTATAAGTTAAATGAATCCGACATAGGCCTATAATGAGGGCTGTGTTAGCAGTAAAACGGCCGTCATTTAACGAATTTTAAAAACACGGATGGATAATACAAAATGCTTTCTGACATTTTGACAGAAAAAAACAAGCAAGAACAAAATTTAAACTATAGCCAATTTTCATTTTACAATTATCTTCTCTCTCTCTGTGTGCGCGCGTCCGTGTTTCTGAGAGAGAGAGCTCGCGCAGCACTGATACAATGGTACGTTTTAATCTAAGTAACGGTCGCGGGGCTGAAGCCAACTTGATGTGTTGAATGCTCAGAGCACGTTATAAAACGTATTCTTAAAATACACATTTCTGTTTTAATAAATGCTCATAGTAAAGCATAGCATATTGCCTAAAAACATAGGTACAAAAATAATCAGTGATACATTTGCGACCCATTAAAAATTAGGGTCGCAATGGCATTTCAAAAGGTCGCATATGCGACCATTTTGGTCGCAGTGTAGTTCCCTGATATAAGTATCACCTGAGTTGTAGGATATTGCACTAAACAGTGGGAGTATTGCACTTACAGGCATATGCCTTGGGAGGAGTGTTAACTGTTCAGGAGGGAAATGGCCTGTGGGAAGAAACTGTTCCTGTGCCGATATGTTCTTGTGGCCAGTGATCTGAGTCTCCGTCTTGACGGTAACAGTTCGAACAGGTGGTGTCCAGGGTGAGTGGAGTCTGTGATGATTTTACCTGCTCTCTTCCTCACTCTGGAATAGTACAGGTCCTGGAGGTTTGGCAGGGGGGCACCAATGATCCTCTCCGCAGTCCAGACTGTCCGTTGTAGTCTCCTGATGTCTGATTTGGTAGCTGAACCAAACCAGACAGTGATGGAAGCGCACAAGACAGACTCAATGACGGCTGAGTAGAACTGAATCAGCAGATCCTGTGGCAGGTTGAACTTCCTCAGCTGGCGAAGGAAGTACAGTCTCTGCTGGGCCTTTTTCACAGTGGAGTCAATGTGATTGTCCCACTTCAGGTCCTGAGAGATGATAGTGCCCAGGAACCTGAATGACTCCACTGCTTCCACAGTGCTGTTCATGATGGTGAGTGGGGGGAGTGCTGAGCTGTTCCTCCTGAAGTCCACGATCATCTCCACTGTTTTGAGCGTGTTCAGCTCAAGGTTGTTATAACTGCACCAGGCAGCCAGCTGTTCAACCTCCAGTCTGTAAGCAGACTCGTCACCGTTTCGGATGAGACCGATGACAGTGGTGTCGTCTGCAAATTTCAGGAGCTTGACAGTGGGGTCTTTAGAAGTGCAGTCATTAGTGTACAGGGAGAAGAGCAGTGGGGACAGAACGCACCCTTGGGGAGCACCAGTGCTGATTGTGAGTGTCTTGGATGTGTGTTTCCCCAGTCTCACTCGCTGCTGCCGGTCCGTCAGGAAGCTGGTGATCCACTGACAGATCGAGGATGGTATGGAGAGCTGGGTCAGTTTGGCTGTGAGAAGACCAGGCATGATGGTATTGAAGGCCGAACTGAAGTCCACAAAGAGGATCCTTGCATAAGTCCCAGGTCTGTTGAGATGTTGCAGGATATAATGCAGTCCCATGTTGACTGCATCATCCACAGACCTGTTTGCTCTGTAAGCAAACTGAAAGGGATCCAGCAGGGGTCCAGTGATGTCCTTCAGGTGGGCCAGCACCAGTCTTTCAAACGACTTCATGACCACAGACGTGAGAGCGTCAGGTCTGTAGTCATTAAGTCCAGTGATTTTGGGTTTTTTGGGGACAGGAATGATAGTGGAGCGTTTGAAGCAGCAGGGAACTTCACACTGCTCCAATGATCTGTTGAAGATCTGCGTGAAGACCGGGGCCAGTTGGTCAGCGCAGGCTTTTAAACAAGCAGATGAGATGCCGTCTGGGCCTGAGGCTTTCCTAGTCTTCTGTTTTTTGAAGACTCGGCTCACGTCCTCCACACAGACCTTAAGCTCAGGTTGGATGGCAGGAGGGGGGAGTGATAATTGGAGTGCAGGAGGTAATGGTGAATGTGTGAAGTGCAGGTTAGAGCCGGTGTGTGGTGTGAATGAGGGCTTTTCAAACCGGCAGTAAAATGAATTTAAATCGTCAGCCAGGTGTTGATTGTCCACAGATCGGGGGGATGGTGACTTGTAGTTGGTGATGTTCCTCAGGCCATTCCAGACTGATGATGGGTCGTTGGATGAAAACTGTTTTTTCAGTTTATCAGAGTAGTTCCTTTTAGCAACTCTGATCTCCTTTGTCAATCTGTTTCTGGCCTGGTTATACAAGATTTTATCCCCACTTCTGTAAGCATCCTCTTTGGCATGACGAAGGTGTTTGAGTTTCCCAGTAAACCATGGTTTATCATTAGTGAATGATAAGAATGTCCTGGTAGGAATGCATGTATCCTCACAGAAACTTATATATGATGTTACAGTATCTGTGAGCTCATCCAGATCATTGGGAGCAGCTTCAAAAACAGTCCAATCAGTGCAATCAAAGCAGGCCTGTAGATTCTGCTCTGCTTCATTAGTCCATCTTTTTACAGTCCTTATTCCAGGTTTAGCTGATTTCAGTTTCTGCCTGTAGGTCGGTATGAGATGAACCAAACAGTGATCAGAGAGCCCCAAAGCTGCCCGTGGGACGGAGTGATACGCATTTCTTATTGTGGTGTAACAGTGGTCCAGTATTACTGTCTCTGGTTGGACATGTAACGTGCTGTCTGTATTTTGGTAGTTCACGGGAAAGATTTGCTTTGTTAAAATCCCCAAGAATGATTAAGCTGATCATTTGCACGTGCCACCATGACCATCGCCACGCCATTGTTTATGTTTAAACTACAGCTAGTTCAAAACGCACCAGAACCAGGAAGTATGACCATATTAGCCCGGTTCTGTCAACACTGCATTGGCTGCCTATTAAACATCGTATACATTTTAAAATATTGATTATTACTTACAAAGCACTAAATGGTTTAGCTCCGCAGTACTTGAGCGAGCTCTTAACGCATTATAGTCCTTCACGTCTATTGACGCTATTGTCTATTTATTAGTACCACTGATCAGTCGACAAGACTTATGATTTCTGATTTTGTATCAGAAAACTTTGTTTCATTTCTGACTGACTGTTTCTGTTTGTTCTCCAGGTGTGTATACAGATAAACCAGAGACAGTGTCAGTGTCAGTCATTTTGGGAGAGTCTGACACTTTATACACTGGTGTTACTGAAGTACGGAGAAAGGATGAGATAGAATGGAGGTTAAATGTAAATCGCATTGCTAGAATCAGTAATGGCTCCATCAGAACTGAAGGGGCATCCAGAGACAGACTGAAGCTGAACAACCAGACTGGAGATCTCAAGATCACAAACATCAAAACCACAGACTCTGGAAAATATAAACTAGAGATCACCAATTCCACAGGGACAACAGTAAAGATATTCAGTGTCAGTGGTGAGTGTCTCTTAGTTTTTTAATTTAATATTTACTATACATAATTAACACCCTATGAACAATTTAAATTCTCCACAATGTTTTGTTAAAGATGCAAAATGTTACTGGCAAACTGTCATTTATACAAAGAATTTCAGTTTAAAATGAGATATTTATAAATAAAATATTCGTCGTTATCTGAGAAAACTGGCAAACAGACCCTTTAATATTCAATACAATTGCTTCTTTATCATAAGGAAAAACAACAGATTTCATATTTATTTGAATTCTATGGTAAAATTATCATATCAGTACAGTCACCAGTTGGACTTATATTTCTTTAAAATACAGTTTAAATATGTATTATTTTCTTTTGTTGGTAAATAGTTCATCAATCAGTGAAAAAAATACAACCCTCAAAACAGCTGTGAGAGAATTTGTATTTTGTGTCGTTGAGATGAATTTAGAAGAGTAGGTCTAGAGGTCATCTCATCATGAATATTTCCAATATTGATAACTAAGATTGTCTATTTCATTGGCTCTCAAAATGACAATAGAGTTGAACCTGATCTAAGATGGAGGAAAAGCAGATTTCCAAAGAATCAGTCAATAGTTACAGGAGTTAATTGTATGACACCTCAGATGCAGTTTATTGTGCAAACACATATCTTAATAATAAACAAGAACTAATTATTTTGTCTATAATCTCAGATTTCTTACTATAAATAATCCCAAAATACATCAGGGACTCACAAACAGAATAAAAATAAAAAATAAAAATAAAATAAAATAAAATGGACCTTTTACATGCTAAGGAGCCCTTTTGTTTATGTGTGTATGACTCTATATGAATGTGTTTCCATACTTTGTTACAACAATCTTCATCAGTCATTAAAAACTCAACATTGATAACACTTACTTAAAGCATAATATACATTCACTATAAAATTAAATATTAATTGTAAATAGAACAGAATTAAATAAACACTTAAGACATAATCTTTCAGGTTCCAGAAGTAAGTGACACAACAGACAATAGATACACCATATATAAAAACAGTTTGGTGGTTTCAGGTTATGAACATGAAGACATTGTTTGCTTTTCATTTAAAGGGATAGTTCACCCAAAAATGTAAATTCTGTCAGTATTTACTCACCTTCATGTTGTTCAACCCCGTAAGACCTTCGTTCATCTTCGGAACACGAATTAAGATATTTTTGATGAAATCTGAGAGCTGGATCACTCCTCCATAGGCTTCAAAGGGATTGAAACTTGTTCCCTGAAAGGTTATTAAAGATATCGTTAAAATAGTCCAAGTGACTACAGTGGCTCAATCTTAAGTTTATCAAGCGACGAGAATACTTTTTGTGTGCAAAAACAAATAAAAATAACGACTTTATTTCAATTCTTCATTTCCTTTCTCTGTGGGCCTCGAGTCAGTTCACTAGTGATATAGCGCAGTTCTTCTGTTGTTGTACGTCACACGCATCCAGAGCCGATCCGCCCTATACGCTCACTACGCAAGCTGCGTAGGGCCTCGCAAATTACTCAAGGCCCCGCCTCCCCCTCGTGCCATAGCGCGTCAATTAATGTTTACAACATCCATGACAAAATTAAGTGAAACTATTCTTCTGGTCACGAAAAGAGGGGGGAAAAAACATGAGAGTGAATTGCGGGAAAAACAATCAGGTAAACTTGTGTTCTCTCCTCTCCAAGTTTGATGTCAGCAAAGTAAAGTTTATGTGCATTTCTACTGTGTTTTTTCGGTCTTGCTAACCTAGCTGGGCAGGCAGTCAGTGCATCTCTTGCATCACTTTGTGCCTGACAAAAGTGTGAGTAAAATACAATTATTTATTACGTTTGTTTTCGATGAACGACAAAGTGCAACGGTGTTTGTTTACTGCAGCTCGGAAAAGATAACCGCGTCGCGCGTGTTATCATGCGTTCATATGCGCGCGCACGAAATGAAACGCGCATTTTTCAAGCAGAAATATATGTGGAGACCACGACCAGACATACTGTACAATATATGAACGTGAATGATGACACTCCTCATCAAAGTACACATTATACAGTATATACTTTTAAAACAAGACACTGATTATCTAGTCTCAGTCAATGTGTAGTTAAAAACTCTAAACAACTGCACTAATTATACAAGATGGAAAGCAATGTATTGACAATTTGACTACTGATTTATTGGCTATATTGAATTTTAAATGTTGAATAGCTAGCTGGACATACTGGTCAATATGGATGGACATCCCTCAGTAAATATTAATCATAAATCAAAAATTGCTTCAACATGCATAATAAAAAAAACCTTTAACATGCTATGGCAAGCCATTTTAGATTTTATTCATTTACAGTTCATGCATTTTTGATATCAAGATTTTTTTTTTTTACTATTTGCAATGTGAATTCTTGATTATTTTTACTATAGGGCCCCTTAGTTACATTTTTATCTACCAATGTCTATTTTTGATATCAGGAATTACATGTTCACTTGTACAAAAGTTAATTTTTTATATCAATGATGTCATCACTCACAGGGATTATTGATATCTGCATCACTAGTTCACTAATTAAATATTACAAGAGCCAAGTCATAGTATTAATAGTATTTTATATTTGAAAATGAATAAAAGGAAATTGGGAGCCAGTTTGAATGGGTCTGATGCAGCTTATAAAATGAGTTATCTATAATTTGCAGGTGCTATGCTTAAGTTTGTCAGTAGAAGAGATGCTGGATCATCAGCCAATATTCTATAGAAATACTCTATTCAATAAATATTGTTTGTTTGAACCTCATTCTGTTCTATATTTTTGTACTTTGATTTCTTTTGATTTCTTTTGTACTTTGAATTCTTTGACTGTTTTGTTTAAAGGAGGGAGGATTGTATTGGGAGCACTGAAGTGTCAGGTGTGACTATGTGGAAATGGCAATCGGTTTACATAGCTTTTGCCAAGTAAGACATGGTCCTGGATCAACATATTTTGTTGATCCTGGATCAACATTCCTGTCCCAAAATGTAGTCCTTACCCAATCCCTACCCTTAAACCTAACCCTACCCATAACTTTTCCCTAAAATCAGAGGGTAATGATCAGTGAATAACACTGATGTTTAAGGACTTCACCCTGATTCTAAGCCTAAACGTGACATAAACTGTAAACTTGTCCCTCAAATCTGATTGGTTGATTGGAAAGTTGATCCAGGATCAACAAAGATGTTGATCCAGGAACATGTGGTACTTGGTGAAATCACGTTCACCCACGGGGTCAGGTAGAGGGCCCCTTAGCAGAATTTTGCTTAGGGCCCCAGGGAGGTCAGGATCGGCACTGCACGCATCACACACATGACCAGCGTCGGCCAATAGTGAGCTTACGTGTGACGTAGCTCTACGCTATCACACTACGTTAACTGACTCGAGGCCCAAAGAGAGGGAAATGAATAGTTGAAATAAAGTCGTTATTTTTGTATTTTTTGCGCATAAAAAGTATTCCCGTCGTTTGATAAACTTAAGATTGAGCCACTGTAGTCACTTGGACTATTTTAACGATATCTTTAATAACTTTTCGGGGAACAAGTTTCAGTCCCTTAGAACCCTATGGAGGAGTGATCCAGCTCTCAGATTTCATCAAAAATATCTTAATTTGTGTTCCGAAGATGAACGAAGGTCTTACGGGGTTGGAACAACATGAGGGTGAGTAAATACTGACAGAATTTACATTTTTGGGTGAACTATCCTTTTAACAGCATTAGATTCATTAAAAATTACAGTAAATACATTTATGTTACAACTTATTTCTACTTTTTAAAAAGTGTGTTATTCAGAGTTTCTGTTCATTATGAATCGTTCAGTGTATCATTGGCAGCTGTGCAGTTCTTAGGTGTTTTTGCATTCAGTTCATTAAGGTATTCAGTTGTACTTGCCAATATATGTTTCTGGCCGGAAAGACACAAACTTACATTTATTCATCCAGCAGCACCTCGGAGTCTCTCTTCACTGTAGCAGATGAAGCTGGGGTTTAGTGTGTCCTGTTGAGTTTGCTTTCTTCTTCCAAGACAACAGTGTATGAAATATTCTTTAGCAACTTGTTAGATTGTGCCAAAATCGGATTTAAAATTAGATTGGAGGGGTCCAGGGGCGGACTGGTACCAAAAAGTGGCCCTGAACTTTCTGGCCCACAGCAGCCCACCACATCCCAAATCATAACACATTGGCCCATCAATGTGCAGAATATTTTTTAACACCACTTATAGCATAAAAATATAACACAATACAAAAATAAATGCTATTTAAACATTTTTTTTAAGTAACACAACATATATTAGGTCATATTTGTAAAAACCAAAGGGAAACAAACAGAAGAACATTAAGACACACAACATTATTAATATAAAACTATCAAGACAGCATATCAGCTAGTCAGGGGGAGCTAGAGCCATCAGAGCCTGTTGAACTGCTACTCTTCGCGCCAAATGTATAATCTGTTAATTTGAAGCATTTCACAGCATCTACCTCTAATGCTTTTTTTAACCGTCGGCTGAAATTGGTCCTCGTCAGCTCGATTCGACATGTCGGTGAAAGAGGGAACTCTGATTGGCTGTTCAGCATAGTGAACGAGTCAGTGCACTGCACGAGAATAATAACAAAACAGCGAGCAAAGAAGTCAAAACAGCACAGATAGAAGGCTGTTCTAATGTTACGTCATATTACCTGAGTGTTCCTTGGCGAATATTTAAATATTAACATGCGAGGAGTGGAATAAAGAAAGTGTTTAGCAGGATTGATATTCAGAATGGTAAGCACGCACTGCTTAGTTTACGTGTGTATCTGCAGCCGCCAGCCGGCGGCATCGGTTTCTCTTTTTGAATGACGAATATAGACGAATTTATCTGCAGAAATAGACAGTTGTCTCATTTACACCCAGGCGCAGAACGCGCATTCTAGCTAACAGTAGACTGTATTTCTCTCGGTGGTTTCAAGTGCGGCTTTTTTCCCGCGACACAGGCGATGCGAGGCGACAACACAGTCGGCTTTCATCTGCGCTACTAGTTCATCGGCGTTGGCTTGCTGTGTTTCCAGGACGTGAAAGAGGGCATGTTTCAAGATACGCATTTGAGTAGACCAAACTTAACAGGGAGGGAGGGCAATACACTCACATTGCATGCACACGAAACACACTCCTTGTCGGCCGCGCCCGCGCGATCGATTCCCTCATCCATTTGTTTAGAAAAGAAATGTAATATTATGATTTCCGTCATTTTTTATATATAGGTAGGCCATTTTTTTTTTTTATATGTGTACCGGGCCGGCCCACCGGGAAAAGTCCCGGTGCTCCAGATGGCCAGTCCGCCCCTGGATGGGTCTCCATGTCAGAAATATCAGATAGATTTAAAAAGATATCCGTTTTGTCTGCTGTGCAAATTAGTAAAACCTGTCAACAAGAAGTCTTGTCTGGCACCTCAAGACTCTATTACCAGTCTTCTATCAGCCTGGGAGTTTGAAAAGAGCAGAAGCAGGAGAGGAAGTGATGATAATAAAAGAGTGGAGTTATTGAATAATCTCTGTTTGTAATCACCACAAGGCCACATACACACTGCAACTGAATTCGGTTGTCAATTCACCTGCTTAATCCCGTTCTGTACACAGCATAAGCACCACCACACACACTAATGCATACTGTATGCATCTACATAATTGAGAGCATAATAAAGAATATGTGTTAATGTTAAATTAATATGGTCACTGAAGCACAAGTAAATTAAAAAAAATAAAGAGTAAAAACTTTACTTTACAAAATGGTGGCATTCAAATGAATTTATAAAACTAACAATTTAGTTAATGTTAAAGTAATCAAATAAAATGTTTAATTGCTTTTTTTAAGTATTCTGTTTAAATTAAAACATGAAAACTTGTGTGATATTCCTTTAAAATAATTTTTTATTATTATTATTTTTTTAAAAGTACTTTTTACTGTGCAATTTCGTACATATTTTCTTAAAGTTTGACTGAACTTTTTTTTGCAGGTTGAAATGAAGACATTTGAGTTTCTGTGTTTTAATAAACGGTATTATTATTATTATTGTTGTTATTGTTTTTAGACCCACTTGAAGTATACTCTACTGTGTGCAATAGTAGCCCTTATTACTGTTATAATTTCTTCAAGTTTTTCTTCGTTATACCGAACTTTTATTTTGACGGGTTGTCGTAAAGACAATCAGATAAAACTCTCTCATAACAAGACTAAGACGACTCTCATAACAGCTCTGCGATGAAGTTCACATGTGTTTGTGTCCTCATAGTGAGACCCTGAAAACACCACGAGTGTCACGCGTGCTTCTGTGTGTGTGTGTGTGTGTAGTAAACTGCGGTGCTCATCCACAGAGACACGCATAACATACAGACTTCAGGTTTCAATAGCAGTGTTTTTGAGCTTTAATATTCAAAGACACTAGTCATAGAGAGATTTGATTCATTGTACAGCCCTACTTTTGATTTATTCATTCAAAAATGGCCAAATTCCATGACGTTCTGCTCAGTGAGTTTCATTTTTGTGACTGGATTCTGTGGTGTCGCTTCGCAACACAGATGGGGTTTATTTATGAATGAAAGTGCACAGTAAATTTACCAGTGTTGATTTTCCAGTGTTACAATAAAGTGTTAAAATAAAGTTTTGAATCAACACTAAACAGATTGGGTTTAACACCAGAAGTGTCTGTTTTAGATTAGAGTTGGTGTTATTTTGCATTGTTGCAAACATAACCGTAGTACGGTGTTCATTTTAGGACATCCTCAGACCTCAGACAAGACAAGGCATCATGCCTCAGACTAAAAGGCTTCAGTCATACGACAAAACGGCATCGCGCCTCAGACTGAAAAGCTTCAGGTCTCAGGAAAAACAATGTCAGGTGTCGGGTCTCGTACAATTAGGCGTCAGACGAAACAGCCTCAGACATAGAGGCATCGGACGAAACGGCATCAGACAAAACAGGTTCAGACAAAAAGGCATCAGACCAAAAGGCATCAGACATAAGGCATCGTACGAAACGGCATCAGACAAAACAGCATCAGACATAAGGCATCGTACGAAAACGGTATTAGACATAAGGCATCGTACGAAACGGCATCAGACATAAGGCATCGTACGAAAACGGTATTAGACATAAGGCATCGTACGAAACGGCATCAGACAAAACAGCCTCAGACAAAAAGGGATCAGACTAAAAGGCATCTGCTATAAGGCATCGGGCCACACGGACTCAGGTGGAGTTTAGAGGTTCGCATTGCTCGCCCCATGTGACGTCACATGTACGCGGTTCAGATCAGATGGAGGCGGTAACCCGTCATGATATATTTGTAAATTTTCTTTCATCAAATGTTACACTAATTACGTTGTATAGGCTACAGAAAAGAACATGCATTTTGCGAGTTTTATTTGCACGTTTAAAAAGTTAGATGACATATTTCAACTAGCTAGCTTGTAGGCTATGTTGTCAAACTATGGATAGTTTTCATGATCGTGAAGTTAAAGCATTCTTTCGAGCTATTAGCATGCTTGATTAAAACTGCTTGAGCTTGATTTAACATTGCTGTAAACATTTTTCATTTGTATCATGGGCGGCGCTGGGCTAGCAATGCTTCAGCACCCCCAATAAAGACCAAAGCACCCCAATAGCACCCCCAAAAATTATTATTGGAACCAATTATATTCAGGCTGTGAAAACTTATCTTGTTTTTTCCAGATATTAAGTCTTTATTTCAACACATCTCATTATTTCGACATTATAAGTCGTTATTTCGACATAACAGCCTATCTGTTATTTCGATATAATATCTCCTTATTTCGACATATCTCATTATTTCGACATAATAACTTGCTATTTCGACATAATAAGGGGACATTCTAATCTGCATTAAGCCCCATTATGCATTTTATAATGTTTTCTATGGGAGGAAAATGCTAAACGTTTAATTAAACACGTGTTCATATTCTGGGCTCATCTGATTTTTTTGTAGTATAGCCTACTTTATGATTTTAGTATCATAATGATTAATACATGCACGCACAATTATCCGTGAACTTGATCAATGTTACAGATATGTTTTATGCACAAACAAATGCCTTTAAACTTATGTGTGCAAAATTCAGAATTAAATGACTGTGCAGCAATAGAGAGTCTGTAGGTCTACTATAGCCATTAAAAAAGCCATTTAGTTTCATACTTGTTAAAATAATATAATGTTATTTTTTTTTCCATGTTGAAAAAAGTGAACAGTGTGAGTACTGAGTAAGATAGGATGTGCAATATATGGGTCTCAGATATGATTTTGACCACTTCATTAAGGTTTGTTTTAGAAAGCCTTAATTTCTTTAAAGTGAATTTCGTTTTGTATAAATTGTATCTTATTTTTAATACATTTTTCATCAACCAATTGCCTGGATTTAATAAATAAGAAGTAAATATAGCAGACAATATAATCATTAGTAGCCTACATGAAGGCGCCGACGCCGTTACTTGCATTGCACGTGAACTGGAGCATCTCATCATAAACTAGAACGTACATTTCTTTTGAAGTGGTCAAAATCATGTCTGAGACCCATATATTGCACATCCTATCTTACTCATGCTGTTCACTTTTCATAATCAACATGGAAAAAAAATAACATTATTTTTGTCTGAGGCTGTTTCGCCTGATGTCGTTTCATCCGATGCCTTTTTGTCTGATGCGTTTCATCCGATGTCTGATGCCTTTTTGTCTGAGGCTGTTTTGTCTGATGCCGTTTCGTCCGATGCCTTATGTCTGATGCCTTTTTGTCTGATGCCTTTTTGTCTGAACCTGTTTTGTCTGATGCCGTTTCGTCCGATGCCTTTTTGTCTGATTCGTCTCATCCGATGTCTGATGCCTTTTTGTCTGAGGCTGTTTTGTCTGATGCCGTTTCGTCCGATGCCTTATGTCTGATGCCTTATGTCTGATGCCTTTTTGTCTGATGCCTTTTTGTCTGAACCTGTTTTGTCTGATGCCGTTTAGTCCGATGCCTTTATGTGTGAGGCTGTTTCGTCTGACGCCTAATTGTACGAGACCTGACACCTGATATTGTTTTTCCTGAGGCCTGAAGCTTTTCAGTCTGAGGCGCGATGCCGTTTTGTCGTATGACTGAAGCCTTTTAGTCTGAGGCATGATGCCTTGTCTTCATATGTCTGAGGTCTGAGGATGTCCTAAAATGAACACCGCTCTCGTTTAGAGTTAATCAAGCCACACCTCCGTTTATGTGCAACCGTCATTTTGACTGAACCAGAGTCCCGACCACATGCAAACGCCATTTTACTTCTGTGGAAGAGTCAAGACTGGGTAAGTCTAATACTTTGACAGTAATACAGATAAATCAGACTGTAAATTGATTTCAATGTATACAATTTATTAGTTGTATATTGTTCGATTGCAAATGACTGTAATAATGAATAACTAAGTTAACATTAGACAACGAGCTCTGACGTCTTATTTTTGTAAATGGCCTGTGTCATGCCACTTTATAAATGATGTTAGTAATAAAGCCTCGATTAAGTTTAGTTTTGTCTGTCATCACGTCTCGCGCACCGTAATTGTTTTTATGCACGTTCGGGCATTTTCTTCCCGAGCACACTCGACCAGAGTCCGTCTATGGAGAGTCTTGGCACTTCCTATTAGCCCCGTTGTATATCATCTTGGTTGCAGTTCCATTAGAATTCCACTGGAGGTGATCGCGGGCGAGTGCAGAATGAATGGGAGTCTATGGAGCTAGACGGCTAAATGTATCCCTTTCTCATGCTTGTCGTTGAATCAACATAGATTTTATTGTTGATTCCGCAAGTTCAATATAGATTATAGACCAAAAGTCGAATGAACGAGTACTTATGTCCTTTCGATTTCTTACAGGTTGGGTCGTTGTTGGCCAGAACACGCTAGCATTCTGCTATTATGTGACGTCCTCACATTTTTGAACGGATTTTTAGAACAGATAAGTGAAATTAAAAATGCAATTTTCAGCTGAGTGTATTATCTTAGCCCCCCGTTTTGAATGCAACTTTCAAATTACTTGAAAAAAATTATATCCTGAGAAAAGTGGATTTCTGGGGGTGAAACCCCATAGACTCCCATTCATTCTGCACTCGCCTGCGAGCGCCCCCATATGGACAGAGAAGTGTTACTGCAGCCAGTCCAGAAACCGGAAGTAACCATACAGTGCCAATTCTCCCCTTATTAGACATTGTCGACAAAGTTATATAAGTATTGACACTCGACAAAGTTATTCACGCGCGAAGCACATTGTAACGTAGGCCATTTTACGAGGTGAACTGTTGGGTGTTGAATTTCTACAGTGTTCTAACAGTATATTGGCCTATCAGGAAGATCACCGGACTAAAACAAATTGTTATGATTTTATTTTGAAGATTCTTTCGTTGACCGTGCTTCTGTGATAGTCATGGTTCTTCTGTGGTAACTTACGTTTTTAATGTTGTGAAATGATTGAGCTGCGTGGTATTAATTAGTGGAACGAAAACCAATAGTGTTCGGTTTAATAGTTTGTGTGGAACACTCGTCGTGAAATAGGTAGAAATAGGAGAGCACAGCTCTTCACTCGTCTCTCTAGGGCAAAATGTTGACAGATATTTCAACTAACGTTAATGTAACTTAAGCCTGGAATAATGCAGTTTAACGCCATTGGGGCGCTGTAGTGCAAGGCTGTATGCAGCCCTCCCTGACGCAATATTATCTGTCTGCTATGGAATGCCAAAGCTGACTTAGTTAAAAATAAATAAATACATAAATAAATATACAAATAAATGTAAAAAAGTACAAATAAATGAGTATTTATACTTTTATTTCCTTATTTATGTATAATTGTATTTTTTCACACATTTTTTTTAATTTTTTATTTATACATTTATTCATTTTTTTATTTCCACATTTATTTATTTCCACATTCATTTATGTATATATGTTTTTATGTCTAGATTTATTTATTTCTACATTTATTTATTTCCACATGTCTTTGTCCGTATGCTAATGAGGGGGGCGTGTTTAACCTCAGACATCAGCAATCGAGCTCAGAGTGGCAGTGCTGAAGCTTTGAGGCCACAGTGACACCTTGTGGTGTGTGACTAAACGAAACGCAAGAGGTGTGAAGGCAATATCACATTTTAAGTCATGTATATCACCCTAACTGTATGTAGGGTAGCCTATATAGGGTTAACACACATAGCACACATGAACAGAAACTGCACTAAAACGGGTCTGATAGCAGACACTTGGACAGGGAACCGCATGTAAGTATCCACTATTAATAGCAATGTAAACGCGGTGGATAGGGCTGATAAGAGCTTGCGTTTATTGTCGATGAGACTCGCACACCAGCGCAGAACGCGGAAAGAAACCAGCGCACATTTCACTGACTCCTACGCAAGCATATTGATCAATGAGTTTGAAACGCGACTAGGGCTGCACGTTTTCAAGTTTTTCATTAACCGTTAACCGAGGCCCTTAGCGGTTAATACTCGGTTAACCATAGTGTACGCGCCGCAACCCCGAGATACAGACACATGCACGAGAAAGGGGTAGTTCATTTTTAACACCTTTAATAACTGCACAAAACATCTTTAACTTTTAGGTGGCAAAATAGTGTTTTAGGCTACCTAATTCTGTGAATTACACTGCACAAAACAAAAGTACTACTGCCGAATGAAGAAGGGTCAGGTCTCCCCAGAACATAAAATATTCATTTTATTTTATTTTTCGTGTTCGCATTTATATGGAACAAACAATTGGACGTGGCAGTTCTGGAAGCGGCACTAAAACTTTCACAGAGACCTCAAACAGAATGGACAAAGCCTTTCTTTAAAGTGAATTTCGTTTTGTATTAATTGTATCTTAATTTTAATCAATGTTTCATCAACTAATTACCTGGAAATAAGTAAATATAGCAGACATTAGATAATACGGAGCCGCCGGCGCGTGAACTGGAGCTCATCTCATAAACGAATTCCAAAACTCAGCGTAGGCTATAAGGTAGCCTAGTTGTCTCACAGACCTGATAAATAAATCTATATTGAAATGTATACTTTTAAACACAACAATTCAAAACGAAAGAAAACAGACTGACTGCTTATGTAATCCGTATGAAAAGTGCATTTCTCTCTGGCGCGTTCACTGCGAAGATCGCGAATCAGCATTGTCAACTTCATCTTTCCAGCTGAGTGAGCCTGGAAACAATTAAAATGTCTCCTTGCTATATGTGACATTCATAATCATTACTTTTGCCTGTTCTTTTTGACAGCTTTTAGGTTATTGGCAGCGCAACCCAGGCTACATTAGGCCTACATGAACGCGTCAGCACCGAAAACATGGAGATGGAGATTTTTTTTAAATAATCGCACAACCTATTTGATATTCCAATTAAATTGGCTACTCAGTTAGGCTACTCATCCCAACCAACTATTAAAAAATGTTTACTTGTAAGCGGTCTTTTTACATGTTAGTTTTTTTTCTGTGAGCGGGAATTGAAAACCAGGAGTGGACTGTTGGCGAAGTGATTACAGAATGCTTAGAGTGGAGAGAGGAACGTGCTTTCGCTCCACTCCAGGCTTTGATCACATCCCCCTCAGCAGGGTGAATATACCTCGTCTTTCCTTAATTTAAGACCTATTCAAACTAAAATTAAGATATTAAACTATTTGAGAAATGAAAGCCTATTTACGGCCTTAAAATTATGAAAAGTGAACTTCTTGTGGACAATTCAAATGTCTGGGAGCGCTCCGGCGGTGCAAAAATGTATTACAACTAAATTCAATGCACGCCATTGACGCCAATTAACCGAGCAAAATGTTTCACTCGGTTACGCAATTTTTAACGGTTAATCGGTTAACCATGGACACCCCTACCGCGGTTTACGTTCGCGTTTCATAATTTCGTATGCATAACAGGTGACAATTCAAATGCTTAATACACAACCCATATTTCATAGATGCTGCTCTTAGATACTGATTAATCAAGTCATCAATTTGGAATTATTCTTAAATCAAACAAAAGGGCTCATGTAAACGCAGCTAGTGAGCCACGCATCTCACCCCATGTAGTGGAGGACAGAAGCATCATCATGCCCATTCAAACAGCACCTGTCGTGCCCGTGGTCGTGGTGATATTTCCCCCTATAAATAGATTTTATATATATATACCGAGTCGGAGAACAGCAGTCCCAGGAACGCATTTCCAGGACCCTAGTTTTGGAGGACCGAAAAAAGTGCCACCAAGGCAGTATTTCCACCCAATTTTAACTACATTAGAGTTTTTTTTTTCAAGTTTTATTACACCCAAATACTACTTTCTTTATTGCAATTAAACCAGGTTCCTAGAAATGTTGAGAAATTACTGGGTCTAAGTAGCATACTATAATAACTCAAGTAAAATAAACAAGGAATCATGTTATAGTCTTTTAAGTCACTAGATGGACCACATTTTCAAGTACAGAGGGAAGACAAGGATGACTCTGGGGGAAGATTTAAGATTGTGTATTTTACAAAATAATATATAACACTTGAACTTGAACACACAAAATATTTTACAAAATAATATATAACAACTGAACTTGAACACACAAAAACAAATTTGATCATGACGTGAACCACGTAGACGGAACTTCAATGTATGGACAAACACATGGACAACATCATCACTGACTCCTAAGAGAGAGAAAGAGAAGTGAATTAAATAAGGAACATTTAGTTGAACATGTTCTACTCTCTCATTTTAAATTTCATATTTAAAAGATCTTAGTTACCACAGAGTAATGATAATGATAAAAATAATGATATCAATCTTCATACCAATTAATGTTCATAATACAATTATTGCATACTGTTCAAAGATTTTGAAAAAAAAAAACATTTTGATGTTGTGGGAACAAAGGTTCTAGAAACACTCAATAAAGCCCATCTGAACTGAGAAAAAAAAATAATAGAGAGCGATGCAAGAAATCTGAATTGTTATGTGTTTCTTGAAAAACATTTTTAAGTTAATTTCATATAAGTAAATAGACATAAATTAGGCCTAAGCCTAGTACTTAACCAATTTATTTATTTATCTTTTGTCATACTATTGCCTACCCTGAGCTGTGTCCTTGATAGCACTTCATATAGAGTACAGTATACAGTAAATTACACAATCTAACACGTGGGATTTTAACAGTCAATTATTATAATGGCATCTCTGATATGTCTGACTATTAAAATTTCATATGTCTCAACCAACTTTATAAAACCCTGTCAAAATGAAGAGACATTCACATAACATGTATTGTGGGTAACGTTAAACAGGATGACTGTGAGCACGTGACAGTGAAAAGATTAAGATTATTTTAACTGAATTAAAATGGAAAAACAATGAGTAATTAACAAGCTTTCAGAACGAACATGCTACAATTTATTGTGCTGTAAATAAGTCAACACAGGCTTATCGTGCAACAGTTGCGTTAAATGAACAATTCATTTTCCAGCATTAGAGGCTAATATATGATGGCTATGCATTCAAGACTGTTTAGCAAATCACCAGCACGTTGGCAACGTTAACTTTCCAATGAAATGCATCACAATTGTTTTTAAAGTTAAACAAATAAAAATTGATTCGCATTTGATACTCAAACTCTGAATGTCATCCATCTTCGCTGGTCCTCTAATTCGGTAGGTGGCGTTGTTACTAAAAACCTAGGGTCCTAGAAATGCGGTCCTAGAAGTGGGGTCCTGAGAATGCAGCCTCTGTTTTTGCAGGTAGATGCTACTCCCCTGACGGCGGTTCTGCCTTAATATAGATTTGTTCACATGCAGCTGATTTATTTTTGTTTATTTGTACATTTTACTTGTATTTAATGGAGCAAAATCAGAGTGACTGTAGTACTCAATCGATAGATCTCGTAATGTGTAAGTTACGCGTATGACGTCGGTTTCACAAATTCACAAAAAAAAAAAAAAAAAAATATGTATATATATATATATATATATATATATATAAATAAATACAGGTCCTTCTCAAAAAATTAGTATATTGTGATAGTTCATTATTTTCATAATGTAATGATAAAAATTAAACTTTCATATTTTAGATTCATTGTACACCAACTGAAATATTTCAGGTCTTTTATTGTTTTAATACTGATGATTTTGGCATACAGCTCATGAAAACCCCAAATTCCTATCTCAAAAAATTAGCACATCATGAAAAGGGTCTCTAAACGAGCTATTAACCTAATCATCTGAATCAACTAATTAACTCTAAACACCTGCAAAAGATTCCTGAGGCTTTTAAAAACTCCCAGCCTGTTTCATTACTCAAAACCGCAATCATGGGTAAGACTGCCGACCTGACTGCTGTCCAGAAGGCCATCATTGACACCCTCAAGCAAGAGGGTAAGACACAGAAAGAAATTTCTGAACAAATAGGCTGTTCCCAGAGTGCTGTATCAAGGCACCTCAGTGGGAAGTCTGTGGGAAGGAACAGGTGTGGCAAAAAACGCTGCACAATGCGAAGAGGTGACCGGACCCTGAGGAAGATTGTGGAGAAGGACCCATTCCAGACCTTGGGGGACCTGCGGAAGCTGGGCACCTGGTTCGTCCAGAGCGGAGCCACGAGCAGCACTGGGCATCTGTTTTCCCTGATTCGTTCCAACACTTGAGGCAGGAGCAAGACGGGGGGAAAAGCATAGAAGGGGCAGCGGGGCCATACGTGGGCCAGCGCATCCCTGCTCTTGGAGAAAAAGTTCGGACAGTGAGCGTTCTCTTGAGACGCGAACAGGTCCACTTGCGGTCTGCCGAATGTCTCCCACAGCAGTTGGATCGTCTGCGGGTGCAGCGACCATTCCCCTGCTGGGACATTGTTTCTGGACAGACTGTCTGGTCCCAGATTCAGGCAACAAGGCACATGTGCTGCTTTCAATGAAAGCAGGTTGTGCTGAGCCCAGACCAGGAGGCGTTTCGTCAGCCTGTAAAGGTTACGGGACCTGACACCGCCCTGGCGATTCATGTATGCCACCACTGACATGTTTTCCGACCGGACCAAGACGTGGTGGCCTTTTAACTGGGGACAAAAACGCCGTAGCGCGTTGTCGACTGCCAACAGTTCAAGACCGTTTATGTGTAGAAGCTTCTCCCGTTCTGACCACTGTCCAAAGAACGGTCTGCCCTCGAGCAGCGCTCCCCATCCCGAGATGGAGGCGTCCTTGGACACCATCTCCACACTCGAGGGAGTCCCCAAACTCACGCCTGACTGATACCAGTTGGCTATTTTCCAAGGTTCCAGAGCCGAAACGCATTCCATGTCGACCTTGAGGCGAAACAGACCAGAGGTCCATGCCCAGGGTGGAACTCGCGCTTTCAGCCATAACTGCAGTGGTCGCATGCGAAGCAGGCCCAGCTGAAGTACCGAAGATGCTGAGGCCATGAGGCCCAGCATTTTCTGAAACCTTTTGAGCGGGATTATAGAGCCGCGGCGGAAGGATTTCGCGGCGCGCTGAATGTTCAGTCCGCGTTCCGGCAACAGACATGCTGTCATAGACAGCGAGTCCAGCACTGTTCCCAGAAAAGACATTTTCTGGCTGGTAAACAGGGAACTCTTCGCTCAATTGACTGTGAGACCCAGATTCTCGAGATGCTCGAGTAATGTGGTTCTGTATTCTATGAGCTCTGAGTGTGATCGAGCTAGAATCAGCCAATCGTCCAAGTAGTTCAAGACTCGCATGACCTGAAGTCTCAGGGGTGCGAGAGCCGTGTCCATGCACTTAGTAAATGTACGGGGTGCTAGGGACAGGCCGAACGGCAGGACTGTGTATTGATATGCCTGGCCCTCGAAGGCGAATCTCAAGATTGCCTGTGACGTGACGCTATTTGTATTTGGAAATAGGCATCTTTCAGATCTATTGACATACACCAGTCTCCCTGGCGATTTTCCTGGTTGTCAGCATTCTGAACTGGCGCTTCAAGTGCTCTGTTGAGCTGCCGTAGATTTAGAATGGGTCTGAGACCCCTGTCTTTTTTTTTTTTTTTTTTGGTTCCATAAAATATCTGCTGTATAGCCCCCCTTCGCTCTGAGATAAAGGTTCTATGGCCCCTTTGCTCAGTAGTTTCGCTATTTCGGCTCGAAGTAGATGAGATACTTCGTTGTTTACCGTGGTTTTGACTTGCGCCGTGTAACGGCGGGGACGTCGAGCGAACTGTAGCGAATAGCCTCTTTTTATAGTGTTCAACACCCATTCTGATACCCCGGGAAGCTTTGCTCACGCATCTGCGTGAATAGCTAGAGGAAGAATGAAATCGGGGCTCTGCCCGCGGCATAGCGGCGGCCGTTGAGCTTCGGTGTGCTGAGACATAAACACTGTGTTTACAGTGTGCGAGGCGGGGGCGCGCCGATCACGGCGGGCAGCCTGGTCAGGCTCGATTTCTCTGACAGATTGTGGAGAGAGAGCGAGCAGGAAAAACACCGTGGGGTAGAGCGTGTCTGTGAGGGAATGTGGGTGCAGGACAGCGGGCACACTCACTGCACTGAGAACACCGTCGGCTTGTGCTGACTGAATGTGTGTTGGTTTCGTTTTTACAGAAACCGTGGGACACTCATTGTGTAGGGTTTGTGGGCACTGTGTCGTGGGCACATTCACTATATTTTTTGCACAATCGACATGAGTCGATTTTATTTGTGCTAGCCCTGAACTCGGGCGGGCTGTGTCTGTGTGTGGGAATGGGCACTGAGACGTGGGCATTCTTACAACACTTATAACACCATCGGCCGTGGCCGGAATTCCAGAAAATACACTCTTTTTGGGATTTATCTGGGTCGCCGTAAAATTGGCGTTTGTGTGCAGGCAAGCGGGCTGTGGTACCGGCTTGTCTACTGCAAAATACACTGGAACAGTCACATTGTTTGGAACTGAACGAGCGAGAAGTTTCGGTGGAGTCTGGCCGGGGCGAGACTTAAACACCGTGGGCCTTAGCTGACTGTATGTGTGTTGGTTTCTTTTACAGAAAACAGGGCACATGCAGTGTGTAGTGTTTGTGGGCACTGGGTTGTGGGCACATTCACTACATTTAATGCACAATTGACATGAGTCGATCTCATTTGTGCGAGCCCTGCACTGTGGCGGGCTGTGTTTGTGTTTAGAAATTAACACTGGGCTGTGGCATTTTTAATACACTCATAACACCATCGGCTCTGGCCGAAATACCAGAAAATACACTGCTTATATGATTTTTCTGGGTCGCCATGGAAATGGCATTTGTGTGCAGGCAAGCGGGCCATGGTACCGGCTTGTTTACTGCAAAATACACTGGAACAGTCGCATTTTCTTGGAACTGAACGAGCGAAAGGTTTGGGTGTAAGTCTGACCGCGGCAAGACTAAATTTTATCTGCTGCGAGAGCTGGGATTGAACACGGGTCTCCCGTGCGAAGGCTTTGGGTTTCGCCACTGAGCCACAGGGGGATACGACAAAAGATTAAATTAGCCCGAGCGCATAAAAGAGCGTCATCACAGTTTTGTGTGTGTCGGCATTTGTTTTTAGGCGTGCGTGTTATACAACAGGCTCATTGCTGCAATATTGACATTTTCAGCCGCTCAAACTAAGAGGAGCTGAGAAATGTTTGAGAAATGGAAATTGGTCCGGCCTCGGCGGGACTAAAACACACTCTTTCCTCATTTCGCCGGTGACGCACGCCCACGGGGGGCGGGGTAGCTTCCATATAACGTAAAGAAAGCTAGCCGCGGTTTTGATGCTGGCCCGTTTCCCTGACGACTTGCGGGCAGAAGGGGAGAGGTCCACAGAGGAGGTCCTTTCACGGGCTGCAGAAGGCTCGGGGACCCGCTGAGTACGGCGCTTTACGGCGCGGCACTACAGCGGGCGGGAGTTCAGACTCGGAGAAAAAATGCCAGGCGAGTCCTCAGTCACCATGGCAATAGCTCGCTCAGCGAGCGCGAGAGCTGCATGATCCTTACCCAGGCGGGAAACATAGATGAAATGGCGGTCCCCATCGCTGAGTGCGGCTCGGCACGAGCCACAGGAACGAAGCATCTTTAAAAAGACGCTGCTCTTTTAGATAAAGAGAGAGAGAGTGTGAGTCGCGACGGTGAACATACACTCTCAGCAGAGTAAAAGGATATTGACGCCGGAAAGCGTAGCAGGTACGGCGGCTTCAGGCGGCGAGGTGAAGGCCAGCAGCATCAGGCTCGAAGGCTCGTCCCGAAGAAGGCTTAAAGTAAGACGGCGCGGCTTCTCACTCCGGATCCAGTGATGTGTGAGCTTCGCTGAAGAGATGAAAATCAGTTGTATCAGCCTAATCGAGCTATATTTATAGGCCAAGGCCACACCTATTCTGGCGGGACGTGACGAAATGGGTATCATGTCATGCAGGGCCTCTCTCGATAGGCTGCTGCTGTTGCCGCAGGGCAGCCTACAGGCGCGCGAGCCGTCTTGCCTATGTCTGCATGCTGCTGCACAGCGTTTTACATTAATTCAAAATTAAGGATCATTTTTGGCTTCAATATCTCGTGGAAAAGAGGTTTTCCCCGTAGCGTAAGATATTACGCAGTACAGAACTCTCCACTTACCACCCAAAAAAAAACCTTTTCAGAACCTGCTGACCTTAAACACTGTGTGGAAATCAACTTTATATTAAATTTTATTAGTTTAATTAATATTAAAGGAAATATTAGAATTGGAACAGGATGGTTGTAAGAGTGGCACAAATAGCAGATTAAAATTCTGGTTAGATCTGCAAAGAAAGTTTATTCATTCCATCTTTATTTTCCACTTTACTGCATTGAGTGACAAACTTTGTCCTAAATTTGTATGGTTTTATCAGACTATCAGGGAGAAAATAGTGTTGTGTGTGGCAGGTAGTCAAATATTTTGAGTGCAGATAGTCACTTTGAATAAACAAATAACCATTTAAATGATATGTGGTTTTTTTATGTCTTTGTTGATTTACATTTTACATATATTAATTAACAGATGCCAAAGTGACTTGAAAATAAGAATAATATTCAAATCTTCCCAATGTGACCCGGACAGCTAAATCCCTTACAATATTCAAAAAATGTCTAAAGCCCGTCTCTTCCATAAACGTTTGACAGAATCCTCATGAAGTTGTCATTGTTTTCATTATTTCTTACACTATTTTTTCACTATTCCTGTTTTAGCTTGTACTTTTCTTCACAATGTTTGAAACTTTGTATTGTTAGCACTTTATATGTTATTGCCTCCTTATGATGAATCCCTTTGTTTTCCTCATTATTATCTCACGTTGGATAAAAGTATCTGTTAAATGAATCAATGTAAATGTAGATGTCGATTCACTGAAATCAGGAGTTATGGCACGTGTAACTCGCCTGATTTTATAAACACATTCTCTTCTAGATGCCTAATCCAGAAAATCTCTTTACAGTCTTGACATGTTGGTTTTGGACCAGTGAAGATCTGATTAATTTCAATTCAAGTCGTATTAATTATGTTTCTTCTCCAGTTGTGTCAGTGTCAGTGTCAGTGCTGGAGGGAGATTCAGTGACTCTACACACGGGTGTTCCTGAACCACAGAGATATGATGTGATTCAGTGGAGGTTTGAACATCAAAACTCTCCTATAGCTGAAATCAATAGAAAGACTAGACAATCATTTACATCTAATACTGATGGGAGATTCAGAGGCAGACTGCAGCTCGACTATTGGACTGTATCTCTGACCATCAGGAACATCAGAAACAAACACTCTGGAGAATATGAATTCAGCACCACCAATCACACCATACACAAGTCATTCAATGTGACTGTCAGCGGTGAGTACATCAATGTAATAATAAGTACAGGTGAAACTCAAAAAATTTGAATATCGTGCAACAGTTCATGTATTTCAGTAATTCAAATTAAAAAGTGCAACTAATATATATAACTCTATATATATATATATATATATATATATGCATGATTATACTTTTCAGAGGGCCAACATTTCTGTTTTTAAAATCCTTTTTTTTATTGATTTCATGTAATATTCTAATTGTTTGAGATTGTTTGCATTTTTCTTTTCCGTCACCTTGCTGATAACCTTTTATCATGTTTAAATCTGCTGTAGCATACAGTTAGATAAATTGATGGTTTATTCTTAACACAACCAATCAGCGAGCTGACATTGCATTTTTACATATATTAATAAAATTATAATTTTTATTAATAGTAAATGCAACCCACTGGGGGTGTTTATTATGCAGGAAAATTATGTTTTCTTCTACTATCATTTCATCATATGAACACGTTTCTTTTCTTTTTAATTTTCTGTCCCAGGAAATGTCCTATTAGACTTAAATGTGCCTCTTTGACTAGTGAAGGTTTGTTGTAGTAATTAAACTTTAACTCTGATTTTGTTGAGCTTTATTATTGTGAGATGTGTTAACTAACTTTCTGTAGTCATGTTCTGAGTGTGTGTTTATCTCTGTTCTTCATGTGTTTATCTCTGTTCTTCATGTGTTTATCTCTGTTCTTAATGTGTTTATCTCTGTTCTTCATGTGTTCTTCATGTGTTTATCTCTGTTCTTCATGTGTTCTTCATGTGTTTATCTCTGTTCTTCATGTGTTCTTCATGTGTTTATATCTGTTCTGCATGTGTTCTTCATGTGTTTATCTCTGTTCTACATGTGTTCTTCATGTGTTTATCTCTGTTCTACATGTGTTCTTCATGTGTTTATATCTGTTCTACATGTGTTCTTCATGTGTTCTTCATGTGTTTATCTCTGTTCTTCATGTGTTCTTCATGTTTTTATTTCTGTTCTACATGTGTTCTTCATGTGTTTATCTCTGTTCTTCATGTATTCTTCATGTGTTTATCTCTGTTCTTCATGTGTTCTTCATGTGTTTATCTCTGTTCTACATGTGTTCTTCATTTGTTTATCTCTGTTCTACATGTGTTCTTCATGTGTTTATCTCTGTTCTTCATGTGTTCTTCATGTGTTTATCTCTGTTCTTCATGTGTTCTTCATGTGTTTATCTCTGTTCTACATGTGTTCTTCATGTGTTTATCTCTGTTCTTCATGTGTTCTTCATGTGTTTATCTCTGTTCTTCATGTGTTCTTCATGTGTTTATCTCTGTTCTACATGTGTTCTTCATGTGTTTATCTCTGTTCTTCATGTGTTCTTCATGTGTTTATCTCTGTTCTACATGTGTTCTTCATGTGTTTATCTCTGTTCCCTTTCGAAGGGAACTCAACAATACGTCAACGACGTTATGGGGAACGCCTCAGGCGTGACAGGTGTCTGAAATCACTATCAAATCACGTCAATCATATTGACCGGCGACAGCCCGTGAATCATTAGCGTGAATGATCAACGTGCGACCTGGAAGTATAAAGGGGCGCCTTGCACACATGACAAATCATCTCATCGTCTTCAGGGACTGTTGTTTGAAAACGCTATTCAAGTTACGAGGTAAGAGAAAGATGAAACGCACAGCTAAGGCAGATTGTTTTCGTAAGTGTGCCGACCCGTGTCCGAGGTTTCTGACACCGGCCGACACACACGAGCTGTGCGTTTTTTGCTTGGGTGAAGAGCACGCACAGGAGGTTCTCGAGGGAACCCTCTGCGCGAACTGCGAGCGTTTTTCCCTTAAAACGCTCCGCTCTCGTCTGGCCCTCTTCTCGAGTGAAGGGGGTCTGGCGTCTGGTCCTCGTGGTGCGGGTCCCGCTCGTGCTGAGGCCGATCGGCGACTTACATCATGGGGCTCCCAGATGGAGCTTGTCGATCGTCTCGAGAGGGCTGTTAACCTCTCAGATGATTCGACGGCTGACGAGGGCGAACTGCAGGTCGATGGCGAAGGTTACTGTACCTGCAGTTGATGCTCTTCAGGACGCGCAGGAGATGGCTGAGGAGGTTTATGATCAGGTAGATCCTGAACCTCCTCAGCCATCCTGCCCCGTGTATGCAGAGCTGGTGGATGTGATGGAGCGCGCTGCCAACAGGCTGCAGCTGCCTTGGCAGCGCGCTAGAGGAGAGATCGCTCGCGGTAGGCTCGACGATCGGTTTCTCCCCGGCCATACACCACCAGCTCAGGTGAGACTTCCATTTCTTCCTGATCTCCATACGGAGATCGAGAGGGCATGGAAGAGCCCATACTCTGCCCGTATTCACCTACATCAGCGGGCCAGTTTCGCTGATGTGGAGGGGATCGGTGAGTATGGGTACGTGTCAATGCCGCCCATTGACGAGACGTTCGCGAACTATCTCGTGTCTGGGCGGGCAGCGACACTGAAAGCTCCAACCCTGCCATCCAAACCGCTGAAAACAACGGCTCGTTTGAATGGCAGAGCATACACGGCAGCAGGTCAGGCCGGTGCTGCACTGCACACCATGGCAGTATTACAGGCGTACCAGGCCGACCTGCTGGGGGATCTCGACCAGGGGGCAGGGATGTCCCCTGAGGCGGTGGCTGAGCTGCGCCGCACCACAGATCTGGCTCTCCGGGCTACCAAGCAAACCGCTGCCGCGATCGGACGGTCGATGGCAGCGATGGTGGCCACGGAGAGGCATCTGTGGTTAAATCTAGCCGACATCGGGGAGAAAGAAAAAGCCTTTCTCCTCGATTCGCCGGTTTCGCCTTCCGAACTCTTCGGCACCTCCATAGAGGCGGTGGTGGGGAAGTTCAGGGAGGCGAAGGCGCGCTCAGCAGCATTTAAAACTTGTATACCACTGAGATCCGCGTCCGTACCCCGGCAAGCGGGAGGGCCTGGCCCTTCATGGTCTGAGGACCGTAGGCAGGGCCAGCGTGCCAGTGTCGCCTCTCGTGCGCCCCCTCCCTTGAGGAGCAGGTCGCAGAGAAGGCGTGACTCCCGCAACAGAAGAGATTTGAGGGAGGTTATCCAGCGCAAACGCACACAGCGTCGGTAATGGATAACCTCCCCGGAGGGTCATGAAATCTGCCCTCTCTCTTCTGACCCCCAGGCGTTCATAACATCAGGCCTGGGGATGGGCCTAGGATGAGAACTATGTTCTGATGGCCCACCTAGGCTTGGTTAGTGGAAACGCCCCTTTCAGGCATGTAAAGTGGCGGATCCCAGGTTTGTAAAGAACTATCTGGCGAGTCTTCACTTTGCACGCCGCAGGTGAGCTGCTGGTCTTTTCAAAGAGTATTTTTTGTGATTAAAAAATAACATATTTCTCTTTACAGACCTCGTTCCCTGTATAGAGTCATGGGGTCATGTCAAGGTAATAAGGTAAGATAACTTTATTGGATTATCGGGGCCCTGAAGTTCCCCGTTAGGTGGCCAGAACGGTAACTGTGTTAGCCTTCGGGCTGCTAGCCACCTCAGGGTAGAGTGGTTGGTCTCTCTCTTAAAGTTGTTTTACTTAGAGTGTTGACTGACGCTAGAGCTTCAGATAGATCTTATGTCCGGCCCACGGGTCCGTTTGACTTCTTCCTGAGTATGTCGCCCCTTGAGCTCTGTTTGGGTTTTCATTAGGCTGAGCGATTCTGCAGCCCTTTGTATGGAATAATACAGACTATATTCTTTAGTAAGGCTGTGGCTCCTCCGAGCCCTCAGATAGATCTATGCTTGCAGGCTGGCCCTCACCAGGGCCGCCTCTGTAGCTGGCCTAGGCTGTGCCAGGGATAATAGAGGCGCTCTGCTAAAAATTTTAGCATTTCTTCCTCTGACCCTTCACTTTGTGAATGTAGGTTTCTAGCATCCCTGTATAAACAGCCTCCTCCCATGGGAGTCGTTTGGCCAAGGCCCGCCCCCTTCTCTGCATTCTGGGGTGACTAGAGTAATGCAGCGTGGTGCAGAGGATGGTTTATAAGGACATGGTAGGCCTCAAATAGGCCTCCGTGGTATATATGTCTTTACTGAGCAGGGTTAGGCCATCTTTCGCTTCACGAAGAAGACTGGGTTTCCTGCCCGACCCTGCCGTGCAGTACTGGCCTACGGATTTAGGCCGCCAGTTAGGCTTCACTCACCTCGCTGAGCTACTGCTCGAGCGCTAGGTTGTAGGTGGTTGGCTTTCATTCAAGCCCCACTCCCCTAGGTTGGGCACAGATACATTTCTGTCACCCCTAGAGCCGCTGGCAGGCCCGCACCCTGGTAACCTCAGGGTGAGGTGTGAGTATTCCCCTGTGATACAGGTAGGTCTGAGCACTTCACTCCCAGTTCTGTTTTATCCTACCTCGCACCACTATGGCTCGGGTTGAGTATGAAGTAAGCTTCACTTCTTCTTTGGTCGAAGTACGCTCCCCTGAAGCCAGAGCATTGCCCTGAGCTGACGCCCATGCATAGATGGTAGGCCCCTGACTAACTGGGGCCTCCGTTGAGGCAGAGTGGCGTATGTTGTACTCCCCTTGTTTTAAGGGTTCTAGCTTTCTTGCGGAGTACACTGCCATGGGCAATGTGATTAGGCACCAGGATGCTGTAGGCGCTGTGTAAACAGTTTTTCTGCCAACGAAGGCCATTAGGTAGTAGGCCTCAGCAGGCCTCCTTGATTGGACAGCCCCCTAGAGGGCACTGTAGGCCAGCTCACTTTACGTGGTTGGCCTTGGTGGTTCGGGCAGTTGACTCACTGATGGGTAGTAGGCCTTAAACAGGCCTCCTCGGAGGTGGGTCCCAACATTGTGGGACATACCTTATAGCGCTACTGGAAACCCATTAGTAAATTATGCTTGTATAGTATGGTTCCCAACAGTGTACTTTATGGCAGAATATGACTTGCTATTAGCTAGTAGGCCCGACCAGGCCTCCCTGATAGGCGAGTCCCCAGCTGGCTGGCCTTAGCAGGCCAACTTATACTATCACCCGGACTCAGGGCTCAAAGCTACCAGTGGTTATCAGGTAGTAGGCCACTCAGGCCTCCCTGAAGGTGAATTCCCACTTAAGATGGTTATCAGGTAGTAGGCCTCACCCGGCCGCCCTGAAGGCGAATTCCCACTTACGTTGGCTATCAGGTAGTAGGCCTCTCTGGGCCTCCCTGAATGTGAGCTCCCAAATATTGTGGCTGTCAGGTAGTAGGCCGCTCTGGGCCTCCCTAGGATGTGGGCTCCCAAGTTTTTTGGCTGTTAAAGGTAGTAGGCCTCACCAGGCCTCCCTGAAGGTGAGTTCCCACATACTGTGATTATCAGGTAGTAGGCTCCTCCAGGCCTCCTTGATTGAGAACGGTCAGGTAGTAGGCCTCACCAGGCCTCCCTGAAGGTGAGTTCCCACAGTTTGTGGTTACCAGGTAGTAGGCCTCTCCAGGTCTCCCTGAAGGTGAGCTCCCCACATACTGTGGTTTAAGGGTAGCAGGCCTCACCGGGCCTCCCTGAAGGTGAGTTCCCACGTACTGTGGTTATCAGGTAGTAGTGGTTTTCAGGTAGTAGGCCTCTCTGGGCCTCCCCGAAAGTGAGCACCCCACATACTGTGGTTATCAGGTAGTAGGCCTCACGTGCCTCCCTGAAGGTGAATTCCCACTTACGTTGGCTATCAGGTAGTAGGCCTCTCCGGGCCTCCCTGTAACGTTCCCTAGTGGTGCTGGGTTTATAAAGCTAGTGGTCTCTTGCTATCAGTTTCAGCTAGCCTTAATAGGCAGCTGCTGAAGGCGAGCTTGCGCCCTGGCTCGCTAAAGTGTTCATTCTCTGCTATTGGTTCCCTCCCGGAACCTTTTCTGCCTACAGCCTGGTTTGCCTACCAGGCAGACCTTGTGCTCCCCTCACCGAGGGTCTCTATGAGCATGCGGCTTCCTGAGTCTGGTCAGACGGTCGTAGGCCTCTCGTGGGGCCTCCCAGTTAGATCAGCCCTTAGGCCTTCACAGGCCTCCTCAGTGTTTTGAAACACAGACACTGGGTTGATCCGTGGATCGAGTAGAGAAACTCCCCTCGCTAGAAAGGGTCGGAAAGCACTATGCTGAGTCATACTCTCCGGGATATCCCGTCTCTGAGATCCGGGCCGAGTGGTTCACTGCCAGCTTCGCAGTCCCTCGGGTTGGATGCCTTTCTTAAGGCTTTGTTGTCCAGAGGCTCTGTCTTCAGACAGACAGGATTTGGCCAGACTAAGTGTCTATGTACTGACGCCAGGTCAGGCCGTCCTGGTGGCATTTCGGGGTGAGTACGTTCCCCTGAATAGTGACTGGCTGGGGTTCCTTCGGGTTCCCTAGCCACATTCCCTAGAAGGGACCCCTTCTAATTGGAAGCTGTGGTCCCAGGCCCGGAGCCGGCCCAGGTAGACCTTTCATTTAACCATATTTATGAAGGTTTTTCTGTGAGGCTGTAGCTTGGGCTATGACCGTAGGGAATGCTGTCACTGACAGCCCAGTGTGACCTGAGAGTGAGTGGTTCTAGCGTTTCATTTGAAGTTGCTGGTTCTGACAGTTGTCACTGCCACTTGGCATGCACTCCCCTTAGCATGGCGGAGTTGGTATATCGTTCAGGTCGCCAGGTCAGGCCGTCCTGGTGGCATTTTGGGGTGAGTACATTCCCCTGAATAGTGACTGGCTGGGGTTCCTTCGGGTTCCCTAGCCACATTCCCTAGAAGGGACCCCTTCTAATTGGAAGCTGTGGTCCCAGGCCCGGAGCCGGCCCAGGTAGACCTTTTATTTAACCATATTTATCAAGGTTTTTCTGTGAGGCTGTAGCTTGGGCTATGACCGTAGGGAATGCTGTCACTGACAGCCCAGTGTGACCTGAGGGTGAGTGGTTCTAGCGTTTCATTTGAAGTTGCTGGTTCTGACAGTTGTCACTGCCACTTGGCATGCACTCCCCTTAGCATGGCGGAGTTGGTATATCGTTCCCCATAACGTCGTTGACGTATTGTTGAGTTCCCTTCGAAAGGGAACGTCTCAGGTTACGACTGTAACCTATGTTCCATGAGAACAGGGAACGAGACAATACGTCTCCCTGCCATGCCTCGGGGCTTGCCTACCGTGCAGTCCCTTCAGACGATAAGGTGATTTGTCATGTGTGGAAGGCGCCCCTTTATACTTCCAGGTCGCACGTTGATCATTCACGCTAATGATTCACGGGCTGTCGCCGGTCAATATGATTGACGTGATTTGATAGTGATTTCAGACACCTGTCACGCCTGAGGCGTTCCCCATAACGTCGTTGACGTATTGTCTCGTTCCCTGTTCTCAGGGAACATAGGTTACAGTTGTAACCTGAGACGTTCTTCATGTATTCTTCATGTGTTTATCTCTGTTCTTCATGTGTTCTTCATGTGTTTATCTCTGTTCTACATGTGTTCTTCATGTGTTTATCTCTGTTCTTCATGTGTTTATCTCTGTTCTTCATGTGTTTATCTCGGTTCTTCATGTGTTTATCTCGGTTCTTCATGTGTTTATCTCTGTTCTTCATGTGTTTATCTCTGTTCTTCATGTTTATCTCTGTTCTTCATGTGTTTATCTCTGTTCTTCATGTGTTTATCTCTGTTCTTCACGTGTTTATCTCTGTTCTTCATGTGTTTATCTCTGTTCTTCATGTGTTTATCTCTGTTCTTCACGTGTTTACCTCTGTTCTTTACGTGTTTATCTCTGTTCTTCACGTGTTTATCTCTGTTCTTTACGTGTTTATCTCTGTTCTTTACGTGTTTATCTCTGTTCTTCATGTGTTTATCTCTGTTCTTCACGTGTTTATCTCTGTTCTTCATGTGTTTATCTCTGTTCTTCATGTGTTTATCTCTGTTCTTCATGTGTTTATCTCTGTTCTACATGTGTTTATCTCTGTTCTTCATGTGTTTATCTCTGTTCTTCATGTGTTTATCTCTGTTCTTCATGTGTTTATCTCTGTTCTTCATGTGTTTATCTCTGTTCTACATGTGTTCTTCATGTGTTTATCTCTGTTCTTCATGTGTTTATCTCTGTTCTTCATGTGTTTATCTCGGTTCTTCATGTGTTTATCTCGGTTCTTCATGTGTTTATCTCTGTTCTTCATGTGTTTATCTCTGTTCTTCATGTTTATCTCTGTTCTTCATGTGTTTATCTCTGTTCTTCATGTGTTTATCTCTGTTCTTCACGTGTTTATCTCTGTTCTTCATGTGTTTATCTCTGTTCTTCATGTGTTTATCTCTGTTCTTCACGTGTTTATCTCTGTTCTTCATGTGTTTATCTCTGTTCTTCATGTGTTTATCTCTGTTCTTCACGTGTTTACCTCTGTTCTTTACGTGTTTATCTCTGTTCTTCATGTGTTTATCTCTGTTCTTCACGTGTTTATCTCTGTTCTTTACGTGTTTATCTCTGTTCTTTACGTGTTTATCTCTGTTCTTCATGTGTTTATCTCTGTTCTTCACGTGTTTATCTCTGTTCTTCATGTGTTTATCTCTGTTCTTCATGTGTTTATCTCTGTTCTTCATGTGTTTATCTCTGTTCTACATGTGTTTATCTCTGTTCTTCATGTGTTTATCTCTGTTCTTCATGTGTTTATCTCTGTTCTTCATGTGTTTATCTCTGTTCTTCATGTGTTTATCTCTGTTCTTCATGTGTTTATCTCTGTTCTTCATGTGTTTATCTCTGTTCTTCATGTGTTTATCTCTGTTCTTCATGTGTTTATCTCTGTTCTTCATGTGTTTATCTCTGTTCTTCATGTGTTTATCTCTGTTCTTCATGTGTTTATCTCTGTTCTTCACGTGTTTACCTCTGTTCTTTACGTGTTTATCTCTGTTCTTCACGTGTTTATCTCTGTTCTTTACGTGTTTATCTCTGTTCTTTACGTGTTTATCTCTGTTCTTCATGTGTTTATCTCTGTTCTTCACGTGTTTATCTCTGTTCTTCATGTGTTTATCTCTTTTCTACATGTGTTTATCTCTGTTCTTCATCTGTTTATCTCTGTTCTTCACGTGTTTATCTCTGTTCTTCATGTGTTTATCTCTTTTCTACATGTGTTTATCTCTGTTCTTCATCTGTTTATCTCTGTTCTTCGTGTGTTTATCTCTGTTCTGTTCTTCATGTGTTTATCTCTGTTCTTCGTGTGTTTATCTCTGTTCTTCATGTGTTTATCTCTGTTCTTCATGTGTTTATCTCTGTTCTTCATGTGTTTATCTGTTCTTCATGTGTTTATCTCTGTTCTTCATGTGTTTATCTTTGTTCTTAATGTGTTTATCTCTGTTCTTCATGTGTTTATCTCTGTTCTTCATGTGTTTATCTGTTCTTCATGTGTTTATCTCTGTTCTTCATGTGTTTATCTTTGTTCTTAATGTGTTTATCTCTGTTCTTCATGTGTTTATCTCTGTTCTTCATGTGTTTATCTCTGTTCTTCATGTGTTTATCTCTGTTCTTCACGTGTTTATCTCTGTTCTTCATGTGTTTATCTCTGTTCTTCATGTGTTTATCTCTGTTCTTCATGTGTTTATCTCTGTTCTTCATGTGTTTATCTCTGTTCTTCATGTGTTTATCTCTGTTCTTTACGTGTTTATCTCTGTTCTTCATGTGTTTATCTCTGTTCTTCATGTGTTTATCTCTGTTCTTCATGTGTTTATCTCTGTTCTTCACGTGTTTATCTCTGTTCTTCATGTGTTTATCTCTGTTCTTCATGTGTTTATCTCTGTTCTGCACGTGTTTATCTCTGTTCTTCATGTGTTTATCTCTGTTCTTCATGTGTTTATTTTTGTTCTTCATGTGTTTATCTCTGTTCTTCATGTGTTTATCTCTGTTCTTCATGTGTTTATCTCTGTTCTTCACGTGTTTATCTCTGTTCTTCACGTGTTTATCTGTGTTTATCTCTGTTCTTCACGTGTTTATCTATGTTCTTCATGCGTTTATCTCTGTTCTTCATGTGTTTATCTCTGTTCTTCACGTGTTTATCTCTGTTCTTCATGTGTTTATCTCTGTTCTTCATGTGTTTATCTCTGTTCTTCACGTGTTTATCTCTGTTCTTCACTTGTTTATCTCTGTTCTTCACGTGTTTATCTCTGTTCTTCATGTGTTTATCTCTGTTCTTCACGTGTTTATCTGTGTTTATCTCTGTTCTTCATGTGTTTATCTCTGTTCTTGATGTGTTTATCTCTGTTCTTCGTGTGTTTGGTGTTACAGATGCAGTGAAGTCAGTGTCAGTGATGAAGGGAGAATCTGTCACTCTAAACTCTGATCTCACTGAAATACAGAAAGATGATTCAATGCAGTGGGTGTTTGGAGACTCTCAAATAGCTGAAATCTATAAAGCAGACAATCAATTCTCCACATCTGATGACAGACTGAAGCTGGATCATCAGACTGGATCTCTGACCATCACAAACACCAGATTCACAGACTCTGGACTCTATGAACTGAAGATCAGCAGCATCAGACGCACTATACACAGGATAATCTCTGTTACTGTCTCTGGTGAGATCGTTTCTGCCAATATGATGATGATCTATTGACTTGAGAGCTCTGAGAAAAACCCTGAAGTTAAATGAACACAAGTTAGCACTAAACTGTATTTGAATTGTTAAAAATAAACTCAGTATCTTGAACTGTTTAAGACTGTTATAATTTGTGAGTCGTACGGAAGATTTTGCTACAAAAGACTACAAGATATTATTTGAATATTATTATTAGAACTAACAATGTCTCAACATTTCATTCTTGAGACAAATTTTATAATTAACATTTTAGTTGTATTTAAATGATTGATAACATTGATGAAATTCATTACTCTAATGATCAAACCAAAATTGCAAGCATTTTCTCTTATTTTTAATACAAGTATTTATAATTTTCTCAGACTACTAACGAATAAAATAAAATCTGCAGTAAACTGTTGGCATGTTTCCAAAGGTTTTTAAACTCTTTAATCTGAATTACTGTTTGTAATATTTTCATTGAAATCAGTCCTGTGTTCACATCAAAAACCTGCTGTAAAACAGTAATACAGAAGATGAACACAGTGGAGAATCATGATTTCTGAAATTACATTAGAGTCTCATTTATGATTCACCTTTAACAGAATCAGATTCATATTTAAATAGATCAGACTGACAGATTCACTCACACTGATGACTCCCTCTTTATCATTACAGATCCAGGTCTGTCTGCAGGAACTAAAGCAGGGATCTTTGTTGGTGTTGTTCTGCTGGCGTGTGTAGCTGGAGCAGGTGTTGTGTTTTACTATCGCCACAAGATCTCTAAACTAAAAAAACAAGCATCTGAACTAAAAGATTGTAAGTATTACAGCTGATAAAGCAAGATAAATACTGAGCTTTATTATGCTACAGTAGAGATTAAGTGTAAAATGTTTGTTCATAATCATATTTTAAACATTTTACATTTGTATGTGTGTGTTGTGTTGCAGTTTTGCTCATAAAAGCAGGGCTAGAAAGAAACATAATCAATACACAGATATTAAAGAGCACTGACCTGTGGTTTTGTTTTAGAATGAAGGGCTCTGAATTCATTTTAATACAACCATTTTTATACAACTTTATACAACTATTTTTATGTTATTGTTGTGGGGAAATAAAATGTAAAGCTAGTCCACACTTTTTAAAATGCTTGGAGTTTTCTTTTAGGGTTGGTGTCTGGGTTTGGGTTAAAATACAGTATTTATAACTAGCTTTAACAACAGACTTCTGTGCAATGCCCCTTTTCAGATCCCTGAGTAGACGTGTGTCTCAATCATAATGATCTCGTCTTCTCCTGACTGGTGTTTTGCTGCTTTCACACAGATAATGTGCACTCTTCATCTGTTAAGGGTCAAAGGTCATCTTAAACCAGCTCAGAGTAGTTTATGATGCTTTTCATACCAAAGAGATCGAAACTCTTAATAGAAAAGTTATAGATTTATTTCAATGATAGGAAATACAGAGCAATAGCTTCAGGGTGTCACAGATGCTAAACTAATAAACAACAATATCAAACAAAACCTGTGATTAAAATCAGAGGGGAAAAAATAACAAAGCCTCCTCTGACTACCCAACATGAAACACATTTACACATTTAGCAGATAATTTTATTTAAAAAAGAAGCACTTCATTAATGATGAATACAACACAAAACACACATGTAAAATACACAGATTATGAATAATGTTTAAGTATTTCAGATAATGTGTTCGCTTAGATTGTGTTTTGCTGTGAGTGATTCAGTGTTTACAGGTTTAATGATCAATCATTGAGCAGGTGATAAATGTGGAGCGAATGATCATGTTGATTTTATTCCTTTCTGCTTTTATTGCTTTTCTTCTCTAGCTAATGTCTGTTCTGTGTTTCTCTGTTTCTGTTTGCTGATGTGAAGGGAATGATGAAGTGATGACAGTGTCAGTGATTGAAAGAGAATCTATCACTCTAAACCCTGATGAAGAATCTATCACTCTAAACCCTGATGAAGAACATAAAGACGGCAAATTGGTGTGGATGTTTAGAGGCTGTTGTATTGCTGAAAGGAAAAGCTCTGCTGATAATTTCACTGTACATGATGATGTTCTGGATGGGAGATTTAAAGACAGACTGAAGCTGGATCGTCAAACTGGATCTCTGAACATCACAAACACCGAAACAACAGACTCTGGAGAATATGAAGGAGAACGAGAAAGAGCTCAATAAAGAGATTCAGTGTTTCTGTCTTTGGTGAGTTACTCAAATCTTTATACAATAATGATTTTATTTTAAATCAGCTGAATTGATTAAATTAAGGACTGTGGGTTTTATTTGGTTATATCTTATTATATGTGCAATTTCAAAACAAGAATTGAAGCATACATTTCAAATCACTTTAAAATCAAACGAGTATTGATTCATGTTTTAATCAATATTCACTAAACCAGATCCATGTGTTGTGTGTTTGTGAGCCACTGAAGACCTCCACAACTATCTGACAGTGAAACATGCAGTGACGGCACATTATTAATCATAAACACATCAGCACAAGAAAATCATTCAATCAAATCGCATCAGTCTTTTGGTTGAAAGTAAAAATGATCTGCAGTTCCTCAAGCCACTATAAATATATAAAGTGTAGAGTTAATCAGGATAAAACCATTATTACTGGAACAATACGAAGAGAAAACAAAGAAGAACGTAAAACAAACCACAATGAAACATGATATTCAATAAAAATTATATAGTTTACTGTCATAAACACAATTAAACAATGACGTGTTGATCCTGATGATCACACATGAATCAGAGAATTGTCATGGTTGTCAAAAACAGGACGGAAGCAATCGCAGGTCAAACTCAGTTCTTTATTGAACAGTGAAAAGCACGACAGGAACACGGGTGTGGACAGATGACGCAGGGACCTCGATGGTCGAAGACGAACCCGTGAAGTGCAGTGGAAACCCAAACGACAATCCAACGAAGAGGTGACGACGAATCCAACAGGAACACCACACGGAGAGACAAACATCCAACGAATCCAACAGGAACACCACACGGAGAGACAACATCCAACGATCTGACAAAGGAGATGAGAGAACTGTGAGAATATATGGTGAGATGAGATCGGCTGCAGCTGGTGATGTGATGACGATCAGCTGGAGCGGATCAAGGAATGACACTCATTCACGCCCACTACACACGTGCTTTCATACAACAACATAAACACGAGACGAGAAGGAAGCAATGAACTTGTATACCGTGACAGTACCCCCTCTCCTAGGAACGCCTCCTGGCGTTCCCAGACTCCCTTACCTGTCGATTGAAATCATCGATCAGAGAGTGATCCAGGATGTCTCTAGCCGGAACCCAACTTCTCTCCTCCGGACCGTAACCTTCCCAGTCCACCAAGTACTGAAATCCACGTCCCCTCCGTCTAGAATCCAGAATGCGATTTACCGAATAGGTGGTCTACCCATCTTCGAGACGCGGGGGGGGGGGGGAACCGGGACTGGCGGATTAATGCGAGCATGAAACACGGGCTTGATTTTTGAAACATGGAAAACGGGGTGAACCCTCCTGTACGCTGGAGGTAAACTAAGGCGGACTGTCACCGGACTAAAGATCTTGGTGACAGTGAACGGGCCAATGAATTTGGGGGCAAGCTTATTAGAGACGGATCGGAGAGGAATGTTCTTAGTTGAAAGCCACACTTTTTGACCAACGACGTATACGGGAGGCTTTGACCGGTGGCGATCGGCCTTAGCCTTGGTGCGCGCCCCCACTTGGAGTAGAGCCTCACGGGCTCTAGTCCAAGTGCGGTGACACCTCTGGATTAAGGCGTGAGCGGAGGGGACCGCGACCTCGGATTCCAGACTAGGAAAAATAGGTGGCTGGTAACCTAAACTACACTCAAACGGAGATAGGCCCGTAGCCGACACTGGTAACGTATTGTGGGCGTACTCCACCATGGAAATCTGTTGACTCCAAGAGGAAGGATTCTTAGAAACCAAACATCGCAACACCCTCTCCAGATCTTGGTTGGCTCTCTCGGTCTGACCATTGCTCTGGGGATGGAACCCTGAGGACAGACTAACCGTCGCCCCCAGTAACTTACAAAATTCTTGCCAAAATTTGGACACAAACTGGGGTCCTCTGTCAGAGACCACGTCCATCGGGAGGCCATGTAAGCGAAAGACGTGGTCAATGACTGTCAACGCTGTCTCCTTAGCTGAGGGTAATTTGGGTAAGGGAATGAAATGAGCCGCCTTCGAGAACCGGTCCACCACAGTCAAAACGACTGTGTTGCCCTGGGAGGGCGGGAGGGCGGTGACAAAATCTAGAGCGATATGGGACCAGGGTCTCGAAGGGACAGGCAGCAGTTGAAGGAGCCCATCAGGCGGACGATTGGAAGTCTTACCAGTGGCACAGACCGAGCAAGCCAAAACAAAACTGTGGATGTCACGAGCCATAAGTGGCCACCAAAATCGTTGCTTGACTAAAAACTTAGTACGATTAACTCCTGGATGACAAGCCACGTTGGAGCAATGACCCCACTGTATAACGTCGGACCGTAATCCCTCCGGCACAAATAAGCGATTCGGTGGGCAACCGGGCGGAGGCATTACCCCTTCTAAGGCCGTCTTGACCTTCGATTCGATCTCCCATACGAGTGTGGAAACAAATAGGGTTTCCGGTAAAATGCACTCGGGAGTAGACGGGCGTTCGGAACGATCAAAAATGCGAGATAAAGAGTCGGGTTTGATGTTCTTAGAACCCGGGCGGTACGAGAGAGAAAAATCAAAACGACCGAAAAAAAGTGCCCACGAGCCTGCCTGGAGTTCAATCTTTTGGCGGTTCTGATGTACTCTAGATTCTTGTGATCGGTCCAGACGATAAAAGGAACCCCCGCACCTTCTAACCAATGACGCCATTCCTCCAACGCTAACTTGACTGCCAACAACTCCCTGTTACCAATGTCGTAATTGCGTTCGGCTGGGGATAAACGATGAGAAAAAACGCGCAAGGATGCATCTTATCGTCTGCGGGCGAACGCTGGGACAGGACTGCTCCTACCCCCACCTCTGACGCGTCGACCTCCACCACGAACTGACGTGAAGAATCAGGGGCAACGAGGATGGGAGCTGAAACAAAGCGGCTCTTGAGTTTGGCAAACACAGCCTCGGCTGTATCTGACCACCTGAACGGAGTTCTGGGGGAGGTCAAGGCAGTCAGAGGTGCGGCTAGTTGGCTGAAGTTGCGAATGAAACGCCGATAGAAGTTGGCGAACCCCAGAAACCTCTGCAGGGCCTTACGGGAATCTGGACTTGGCCACTCTACCACAGCCTTAACCTTCTCAGGGTCCACACGCATTCCCTCAGACGAAATGATGTATCCTAGAAAAGGAACAGACTGTGCATGAAAATCGCATTTCTCCGCCTTGACAAAAAGCCCATTCTCTAGCAACCTCTGAAGCACTCGTCGAACGTGTTGCACATGTTCCTGGAGAGACGAGGAAAATATCAATATGTCATCCAGGTAAACATATATGAACTGATCTATCATGTCTCGCAACACGTCATTGACCAGTGCCTGGAAGACTGCTGGGGAGTTGGACAGCCCGAAAGGCTTGACCAAGTATTCTAAGTGCCCCCTGGGGGTGTTAAAGGCAGTCTTCCATTCATCCCCCTCCCTAATGCGAACCAGATGATAAGCGTTACGCAAGTCCAATTTCGTGAAAACGGACGCTCCCTGCAACCTCTCGAAGGCTGAAGACATTAACGGCAAAGGATAAGTATTCTTTACCGTGATGTTATTCAGCCCCCGGTAGTCAATACAAGGTCGCAGAGACCCGTCCTTCTTTCCCACAAAAAAGAACCCCGCCCCCGCCGGAGAAGAGGAAGGACGGATGAAACTGGTTGCCAGAGAATCAGAAATATATTTCTCCATAGCCTCCCTCTCCGGATTGGAAAGCGAATATAACTTGCCCTTAGGCGGAGACTTACCTGGCAGTAAATCTATGGCACAGTCATAGGGACGATGCGGAGGAAGAGAAGCAGCCCGAGACTTACTAAACACTTCCTTCAGATCGTGGTACTCCTCGGGCACGTTAGACAAGTCCCCTGCCTCCTCCTGTAACACAAAAACAGGCACAGACGGACAAGCAGACATCAGACAAGACTTATGACATTCCTTGCTCCACTCCAGAATAGCTCTTTGCTGCCAGTCCACACGAGGGTTGTGATGAATGAGCCAGGGGTGTCCAAGAACTACAGGTGCCAGGGGGGAATCCAGTATATAAAAAAAAAATAGTTTCTGAGTGATTGCCTGAGGTGATGAGTGTGATGTTTTCGGTGATGAGCGAGATGATGGGAAGTTCTTGACCATTTAATGCGTGTACTGCAATCCTCTGTGTGAGTGGTTTAAGGGGAATCTGAAGTCTATGTGCAAAAGTACTGTCCATAAAATTACCCTCAGCCCCGGAGTCCAGAAGTGCTTGACAGTCGTGCTGGTGAATTGACCATCTCAGTCTTACCGGAAGGAGGGTAGATGTGGATGAGGTCTTCTCGGCGGAGATCCCACCCGATAGTAGCCTCATACTTACTATCGGGCTTGGCCTTTTACCGGGCAGTTGTAGGCAAAGTGTCCCGAACCTCCACAGTATAGGCAGAGGCCCTGGGACCTCCGCCTTTCCCTCTCCTCCCGGGAAAGCCGAGCTCGACCCACCTGCGTCACCAAAGCTTGTACCGCACGACCCGTGTCCCCTAGATTCCTCTCCTGAGAATCCATTCTTCTCGCGCTGTGCTGAAGGAATTCCTCCAACGAGGTCGGTGAACCTGCTGCTTCCATAGCACGGTCAGATCGTTCTGTCATGGTTGTCAAAAACAGGACGGAAGCAATCGCAGGTCAAACTCAGTTCTTTATTGAACAGTGAAAAGCACGACAGGAACACGGGTGTGGACAGATGACGCAGGGACCTCGATGGTCGAAGACGAACCCGTGAAGTGCAGTGGAAACCCAAACGACAATCCAACGAAGAGGTGACGACGAATCCAACAGGAACACCACACGGAGAGACAAACATCCAACGAATCCAACAGGAACACCACACGGAGAGACAACATCCAACGATCTGACAAAGGAGATGAGAGAACTGTGAGAATATATGGTGAGATGAGATCGGCTGCAGCTGGTGATGTGATGACGATCAGCTGGAGCGGATCAAGGAATGACACTCATTCACGCCCACTACACACGTGCTTTCATACAACAACATAAACACGAGACGAGAAGGAAGCAATGAACTTGTATACCGTGACAGTACCCCCTCTCCTAGGAACGCCTCCTGGCGTTCCCAGACTCCCTTACCTGTCGATTGAAATCATCGATCAGAGAGTGATCCAGGATGTCTCTAGCCGGAACCCAACTTCTCTCCTCCGGACCGTAACCTTCCCAGTCCACCAAGTACTGAAATCCACGTCCCCTCCGTCTAGAATCCAGAATGCGATTTACCGAATAGGTGGTCTACCCATCTACGAGACGCGGCGGGGGGGGAACCGGGACTGGCGGATTAATGCGAGCATGAAACACGGGCTTGATTTTTGAAACATGGAAAACGGGGTGAACCCTCCTGTACGCTGGAGGTAAACTAAGGCGGACTGTCACCGGACTAAAGATCTTGGTGACAGTGAACGGGCCAATGAATTTGGGGGCAAGCTTATTAGAGACGGATCGGAGAGGAATGTTCTTAGTTGAAAGCCACACTTTTTGACCAACGACGTATACGGGAGGCTTTGACCGGTGGCGATCGGCCTTAGCCTTGGTGCGCGCCCCCACTTGGAGTAGAGCCTCACG